>NW_024038080.1:0-94317 GCF_016077235.1 Cyprinodon tularosa
TTGATGGATGATGGATGGAATGATGGATGGATGGATGGATGGATGGATGGATGGATGGATGGATGGATGGATGGATGGATGGATGATGGATGGATGGATGGATGGATTATGGATGGATGGATGGATGATGGATGGATGGGTGATTCATAGAACATCTTCCTTGGATGTGACAAAATGAAACCACATTTATTTTTACCTTTACATTGTCTTTCAAGCTCACTGTGGAAAAAACAAAGAATGCTAAAATAAATAATCAGAACCATTATGCCACCAGGGCAGAGCTTATTAGCCACTGGCAGCAGGTGGAGTGTAAGACAAGAAAGGGAGCGAAGGTTTGCCTCTGTCCCATAAATCCAGCAGGGACAAACAGGAGGAATGAGGATGGACAGCAGGAGAAGGTTTAAAGGAAGCGACTGTGGTTCTGCTCAGCCCTAAAGTCCTGAACAAACACAGTTTTGCTTCTGATCTGAATGAATATCAGGTCCTAAGAAGACGTGACGCTGATTGATCATCAACAGAGAATAGGGATAAACACAGGCGACATGATTTACTGCAGAGGGGGGTTACGGACTGAGATTGTCTCCAGGTCTATTTTATTTCACTTGTGTCGGATTAAACCTGGTTTCTCAGGCTGCTTAAGTGGAGCGTGTTGCTTATTAGCAGCGGCCTGTCCAGACAAGGTGTGAACTAATCAGAGGAACATCAGCAGGAATGTCTCTGCTCAGTGTAATTAGATTCTTCCAGCTGAGACCCGCATGTTTCATCCAAGGCAATCACAGGTATTTAAAGGATGACTGACAGCAGGAGGAGAGGATCTCCTGTTCTAATGAGATCCGCTGAAGGCGGGCTCCTTTATCCTGCCAGCGTCCTGATACAGCTGGAACCAGCTGGAACCGGCTGGAACCAGCAGGAACCGGCTGGAACCAGCTGGAAACGGCTGGAACCGGCTGGAATCAGACAGAAATCAGACAGGAATCGGCTGGAACCAGACAGAACCCAAAACCATAGAGTGGAATAAGAGCTTCGCTGGTTTTATTTTGATCATCAGAGCTGAAAGAAAGTTCAAAGATTAACATTCAATTAAAGAAGAACAGAAGATACTGTAGAGAGATGAGGGGACATCCCACTAATTGATGTCCAAGAAGTGGACGTTCCAGGAACTGATGTTCTAGAAGTGGATGTCCTAAAAATGGATGTCCTAGAAGTGGACATCCCACTGATTGATGTCCTAGAAATGGATGTCCTAGAAGTGGACATCCCAGGAACTGATGTTCTAGAAATGGATGTCCTAGAAGTGGACATCCCAGGAACTGATGCCCTAGAAATGGATGTCCTAGAAGTGGACATCCCAGGAACTGATGTCCTAGAAATGGATGTCCTACAAGTGGACATCCCACTGATTGATGTCCTAGAAATGGATGTCCTAGAAGTGGACATCCCAGGAACTGATGTCCTAGAAATGGATGTCCTAGAAGTGGACATCCCAGGAACTGATGTCCTAGAAATGGATGTCCTAGAAGTGGACATCCCAGGAACTGATGTCCTAGAAATGGATGTCCTAGAAGTGGACATCCCACTGATTGATGTCCTAGAAATGGATGTCCTAGAAGTGGACATCCCAGGAACTGATGTCCTAGAAATGGATGTCCTAGAAGTGGACATCCCATTAACTGGTGTCCTAGAAATAGATGTCCTAGAAGTGGACATCCCAGGAACTGATGTCCTAGAAATGGATGTCCTAGAAGTGGACGTCTCCCAGGAACTGATGTTCTATAAGTGGATGTCCTAGAAGTGGACTTCTTAGAACTGGACATCCCATTAACTGATGTCCTAGAAGTGGATGTCTTAGAAGTGGACATCCCAGGAACTGATGTCCTAGAAATGGATGTCCTAGAAGTGGACATCCCAGGAACTGATGTCCTAGAAAATGATGTCCTAGAAGTGGATGTCTCCCAGGAACTGATGTTCTATAAGTGGATGTCCTAGCAGTGGACTTCTTAGAACTGGACATCCCATTAACTGATGTCCTAGAAGTGGATGTCTTAGAAGTGGACATCCCAGGAGCTGATGTCCTAGAAATGGATGTCTTAGAACTGGACATCCCATTAACTGATGTCCTAGAAGTGGATGTCTTAGAACTGGACATCCCATTAACTGATGTCCTAGAAGTGGATGTCTTAGAAGTGGACATCCCAGGAACTGATGTCCTAGAAATGGATGTCCTAGAAGTGGACGTCTCCCAGGAACTGATGTTCTATAAGTGGATGTCCTAGAAGTGGACTTCTTAGAACTGGACATCCCATTAACTGATGTCCTAGAAGTGGATGTCTTAGAAGTGGACATCCCAGGAACTGATGTCCTAGAAATGGATGTCTTAGAACTGGACATCCCATTAACTGATGTCCTAGAAGTGGATGTCTTAGAACTGGACATCCCATTAACTGATGTCCTAGAAGTGGATGTCTTAGAAGTGGACATCCCAGGAACTGATGTCCTAGAAATGGATGTCTTAGAAGTGGCAGTCTCCCAGGAACTGATGTTCTAGAAGTGGATGTCCTAGAAGTTGACTTCTTAGAACTGGACATCCCATTAACTGGTGTCCTAGAAGTGGATGTCTTAGAAGTGGACGTCCCAGGAACTGATGTTCTAGAAGTGGATGTCCTAGAAATGGACGTCCATAGGATCGATGTCCCAGTACTGAAGTGTGGACGTCTCACATCCCTAATGTGGTGAGCAAAGGGTGAACGTCCTAGTAGTGGATGTCTCAGCAGATTTAGCCAAAGGTCAGATAGTTAGATTGAGGTCAAAGGTTAAAGGTCACAGGGTCAGGAATTTGTCCACCCAAATGATAATGCTGCTGCTCTCCTGTAAGGAAGGAATAGATGAAACTAAAACACCTCAACACCTTCATCACCACCTTCAGCATGATGTGATCATCATCATCATCATCATCATCATCATCATCATCATCATCATCATCATCATCATCGTGGTTTTCTGGAAGCCTGTAGAATCTGACAGTAGTGAAACAGAACCCAGCTATGAGCTGGTTCTGATTCTGGGAAATTCGGTGGCTGCGCTGATCTGATCTTTAGATTCTCCTTCGTTTGGTTCCCCCACATGCTTCCTGCACAGATGTTACTTCCTGGACCAATGGTTGGACGCCATCCAGTCGTCATGGTGTTTACAGAAGGTCCTGATGGGGTCCGGCAGTGGGAATGGGTTGATCGGGTTTTATTGGGTTTGTTTGGCTGGAGAAAGGAGATGTTTTTTTTATTGCTGTTTCTACACATGTCTATCTCCTGTGAAGTTCTGATCCGTGTCCTAACTCCCCCCCTGCAGACCTCCTGTCCCCCTCCACCATGAGTGACATCTACGAGTCGGCGGCCAACTCTCTGGGCCTCTTCAGCAGCCCCTGCCTCACCAAGGTGGAGCTGAGACTGACCTGCAAAGGGATCTCAGACCGAGATGCTCTGTCCAAACCGGACCCCTGCATCATCCTCAAGATGCAGTCCCACGGGCAGTGGATGGAGGTGGGTCACCATGGTAACGGCTGCGGGTTTCTCATGCTATTAATTAGCTGAGATGTTTCTGTTCTCGTTCCAGAAACGTTGTGGTTAGGCTGCAACATCCTCTGGTTTTAAGAGGTTTTTGTTAAAATTCTTCATCTTATTATTAAACCTGATTTATTTCTCCCCGTCCTTCTGAGCTGGTGCTTCTTTTTAGCATTTAGCTTTATCATTAGGGACAAATGGATGAATTTACTTCACATATTCCTGTTTTCATCTATGACCTTAAACAGGTTTGATGAAACTCATTTAACTTACAACTGAATTTCTCGTTAGAAGAATCCTGCAGAAAATCCAGTTTAGTTCATCTATATTTAATCATATTCAGTTTATTTAAGTTCCAAGTAATTTAGTTCACTTTGCTTTAAAGGAAAAGTCTGGTTAGCAAGAAATAATCAATCTATACCTAAAACTAATACCTTTGCAGTGATTTAATTTCATTAATGAATTGCGGGTTAATCAGTAAAAGTTTTTTTGTGTGGTAAGCCTAGCGCACCGTGACCAGGGCTAACGTAAGCGCTGGCTGCTGCAAAGGGGCTATTGTTAGCGCGGGCTGCTGCAGACGGGCCAACGTTAGCGCTGGCTGCTGCAGACAGGCTAACGTTAGCGCTGGCTGCTGTATACGGACTAACGTAAGCGCTGGCTGCCGCAGACGGGTTAACGTTAGCACTGGCTGACGCAGAGGGGCTAACGTTAGTCCTGGCTGCTGCAGACGGCCTAACGTTAGCCCTTGCTGCCGCATAGGGGCTAACGTTAGCGCTGGCTGCTGTAGACGGGCTAACGTAAGCGCTGGCTGCCGCAGACGGGTTAACGTTAGCACTGGCTGACGCAGAGAGGCTAACGTTAGTCCTGGCTGCTGCAGACGGCCTAACGTTAGCCCTTGCTGCCGCATAGGGGCTAACGTTAGCGCTGGCTGCTGTAGACAGGCTAACGTAAGCGCTGGCTGCTGTAGACGGGCTAACGTTAGCGCTGGCTGCTGTAGACGGGCTAACGTAAGTGCTGGCTGCTGCAGACGGGGTAACCTTAGCACTGGCTGCTGCAGAGGGGTGACGTTAGCCCTGGCTGCTGCAGACGGGCTAACGTTAGCCCTGGCTGCTGTAGATGGGCTAACGTAAGTGCTGGCTGCTGCAGACGGGTTAACCTTAGCACTGGCTGCCGCAGAGGGGCTAACGTTAGCCCTGGCTGCTGCAGACGGGCTAATGTTAGCGCTGGCTGCGGTTAGCCTCAGAGGTCTGCTAGTTGCTGCGGTCGTCTCAACATCAGGAAGTTTTTTAAATTACACATTAAATCAATAAATGTTCCATATAGTGAAGCTTAAAGTATAATATTCTCGCCTCAAATGATCTTAAAACGTACTTTTATTGAACTGCAGCAAAATTCAATTCAATTCAATTCAGTTTATTTCTATAGCTCCAATTCACATCATGTCATCTCAGGTCACTTTCCAGTTCACCAGATCATCCAGTCAGATTGGTTCAAAGTTTTCTATCTAAGGAAAACCAGCTGACTGCATCGACTCATTGACTCTTCAGCAATCCCTCACACTAAGCATGCTTGTAGCGACAGTGGAGAGGAAAAACTCCCTTTGAACAGGAAGAAACCTTCAGCAAAACCAGGCTCAGTGTGAGCGGCCATCTGCTGAGGCCCACTGGGGTTCAAGGAGACAGAAGCAGACATAGAAAAAGAAGCATAGATACAAAAAGCAGCTGTTAAAGTAATACCTAATAGAATATCTTCAGAACGTCTCCAAATGACACAAAACTCATATGGATGAGTAGAACATGATGTAATAACGTAAAATCAAGGGACCAATGTTAAAAAAATGGCGTTCCCTTTTAACACTCTGAGCTCTGTGAGCGCTAACCTGGAAGCTGCCGCAGTGCATGCTGGGACAGCTGTCAGTCTGGAGAACAGACAAGTCTGCTCTGATGCATGCTGGGTAAAGATGGAGGGGCCAGAACAACACCTGGGGACTTTGTCCGTTCTCTGTCTTCTTGTTCTTGTGAATTGGAACAGCACTAGGGCTGAGGATGATGACGTTTCACGAGCACATGAGAACGCACCAGTACACGTATTGAGAAACGTCTTGTTGTCCACTGTTTCTGGTCTGCAGATTTTTCAGCGTTCTGCTGCTGAATTTTTTTTTCCAGATGTGGTTCTTTGTGTCTCAAATATGCAGCGTTTGGATTCTTCTAATTTCTGTCTCTATTTTTTGGGTTAAAACCCACCCTGAACAAACTGGGTCAGAACTCCTGATAGGATGATAAAAGCTCACTTGTGTTTGTTTATTGAATGATTTCATCCAAACAAAGGCGTCCTGCAGGACTCCATCAAGCCGCTGCTTTGTGCTGATTAATGTCAGAAAGCATTTTCATTGATCTGTTCTTTGCCTCCTCGCCACCTTCTGTCACATTAACGTCATCGCCGCTGATTTAGAGGATGTTGACGGTTTTTCAGCTGCAGAAACATCCATCCTGCTGCTCGTCTTTTCCTGCCGCTGGAGATCGATCAGGTTAAACCTCCAGCCTGTTCTGCTGCTGAGCTGAACTCTGAGCCTGAAGCTCCACAGAGAAGAGCTACTTCTCCTCCTTCCAACCTTCACGTTTTCTGGAATAAAAACCTTTTATGTGGGATCGGAAACCAATAAAGTCAGTTATGAACAATGCTGTCCTGTGTTTCTATTGGTTCAGTCTATTGGTTCAGTCTATTGGTTCATCTATCATGTGTGTGAGAAAAGCCTCTAAGGGTAAAACCCACAGAACCAGAACAGAATTAAATTCTATTCAGTTTATTTCTATAGCTCCAATTCACATCATATCATCTCAGGTCACTTTCCAGTTCACCAGATCATCCAGTCAGATTGATTCAAAGTTTTCTATCTAAGGAAAACCAGCTGATTGCATCGACTCATTGACTCTTCAGCAATCCCTCACACTAAGCATGCTTGTAGCGACAGTGGAGAGGAAAAACTCCCTTTGAACAGGAAGAAACCTCCAGCAGAACCAGGCTCAGTGTGAGCGGCCATCTGCTGAGGCCCACTGGGGTTCAAGGAGACAGAAGCAGACATAGAAAAAGAAGCATAGATACAAAAGGCAACTGTCAACCAGCTCCACAGGCGGCCCCGTCCAGGAAACACACAGCCAGGCAGACGAGCTCCGAGCCAGCTCCCATGTCAGAGGATGAAGAGAGCACATCCAGTTAGTCACAGTCAGAGAAACAGGACTACACTGGAAAACAGGCCAAGCTCCAACATCTAGAAACAAAGGTGTTGATGGCAGCAGCACAGCTGATATTTCTCTCCAGGATGGAGTCACAGCAAGTCTTTATTCCAGAGATGTTCCTAAATCTCCTCATCACCTCCTCTCCCAATTTATGACTCTGCAAAGATTCTGGTTTGGTTTCCAGCTAAGAGGTGGGTTTGTTCCAGGTGAGCTCGACAGAATCAGAAGCTGATTGGCTGTTTGTCTGATGTTTATATTTAGTCACTCTGGGTCCCAAATACTTAAAAAGATCAGAGGAAATCAGCCATCAGCTGGAGCGTCTCTGCAGTTCAGGTTCTGACGGGTCTCTGATCCTTTTCTGTATCCTGGCTGCAGAGATGCTGCTGGCCGATGGAAGCAGCCAGTAAGGGACGGCGGGGGACAGGTAACCAGACATGGACACGCTATCAGCACAGAACATGCATGCGTCATAAGGTCAGGAGGAAGCAGAACCCAGAGGAACCCAAACACGCATCCTGTTGAACTCTGATTCCTCTGTGTGCAGGAATGATGGGAACATGGAGGGAAGCTTTTAGGATGTGCATGATGCTGATTTAATCAGGAGAACCACATGGATCCACAGAACCTGGATCGATTTAAACCCCAGATGTTGTTTTAAACAGAGAAGCCACAGAGGAGCTGCTCACTGGCAGCCATGGTTAGATCGGCCAGTAGGAGAAGAGTTTGCTCTGACTAAACGCGGATGAATTCCTGTCTGGTTTGTGTTTCCGCGCGCCTCATCTATATCTCATGGCAGTGGTAAAGCAGTGAGTTTGACACACTTTACTGAAGCCACTTTATTGACTTATTTATGGTTTAAAAAGTGACTGTAGCAGCAGCAGATGTTCTAATGGCTGTAATTTAAGGCTGCTGCCTTCCTAAAAGCCGCCATTAAAAGCCCTGAGTGACGCCGGAGGCTAAACGTGAAGCTAAGCTGCAATTAAATGCAGCTTTAAACTGTCTTGATCACTAAGAAGAACAAACATAGAAATTCAGAGATCTTCCCTGGATTCAGATTAATCCGGACATGTGAGGATCTACCTTCTCATTCCCGGTCCTGAGTAACGACTTCAGCTCAGACTATCTGGTCAGAAGGTCTGTTTGCTCCATATTTATAGATCAGCTTCCTGCTGTTTATCACCTTACTGTTCTTACTAATTTAATAGATCCAAACAAATATGCTTAATAATATTAGTAATGTTATAAAGTGGTGAACTTTAAAGACTCAAGTTTAAATGTTGTAAATAACATTAAGGGAAATTTTGGGGAAAACTCTTTCACGATCAGTTTCTGTTATTAATACAAACTATTGAGTTAGCAGAAGAAATAAAGTCTTAAAGGAAGCTCGGTGCTTCAGGATAACCTGTTTCAAGGTGCATTGTTGCAGATTTCGAATCCACTACTTTTTCATCCATTTAGTATTAGTTTCCGATTTTTCGGACACTAATCTAAAATGGCGTAATGCTACGTTCACACCTAAAGCAGCAGGAGCAACAAAAACGTGCGTGCTGCTTCATTTTTGATGCCTGTACAAGTTTAGTTATGACGCGCGGATGAAGCATCTTTGCTGCTCTAGCTGCGCGGCCAAAAAGTGGGCGGAGCTACCCTTTCCTTTCTCTGCCTGGAACAATGGCAGCTATATTAGCTGTGATCAGCGGGTAGAAAGTAGTTAGAATCTATGTTGAAGTGAGAAAGTCCTCCTGAAAACATGGTCTGTGCAGTCAGTTCATCCAGATTACCATCCTGCCTTCAAAGATTATTTCTCTGTGGGAGCCGCTCAGACCCCCACATACCGGCGCTGCGCTGTCACTGGGAATCCCCAGCAGCAGCTGCCTCAGGCCCGCTCGCCTCTCCAGGGTTTTCCCCTCCTGTTGGTGGCGGCTGGAAGTAGATGTTAGCGTTTTTCAGGTCTGTGCTACAAACTGCAGGCAGCAGGATAATAAAAGCCAACATATTCTGCCAGCAGGTTTCTACATTTGAAGTTAATTTAGGCGTTAATAAACTGTTTCAGAGGAGTGATCATAGCGCTCTGCATCAGCAGTGCTGCGTCTGACTCCCTGCCAGCTCCCAGATCTGCTTCTCTGATTGGTTGATGAGGCGCATCAAGCAGATAAAGTTCAATGTTTCCAACTCCAGCAGCTGCTGCTGCAGTCTGTCACGCGCCTCAGATGGTCAGATCTCATGAGACGCTGCTCCTGTTGCTATGGACGCTGCAGGACCTTTTGCTGCATCTTAATGCGCGTCAACCATTGAGTTTGCATGTAGACTAGCTGCTGCTTGCGTTCTGAACGTAGCATAACCGCTATAGTGACCTATATAGTGATTAGAGCAGACATTCGAACACAGATCATGTGACAGAACCAGAGCCCCTGGCTGGATGATTGATTATATATATTATTTCTGCCTGGTAACAGAGCAGAATTTCCCTTTTTTGTTAAATGATGATACCATTAATTCAGACATAAATGGTTGATTTTTTTGGTTGTGGATATCAGCTCCTTTCTGAGATCATTTCTGTGGTTTAATGGACTCCCAGATGAACCAAGCGATCTTGACGGTCTGTTTCTGGGTTTGTTGGACTCTTTAAATGACCCATTTTACACCAACTTCAGAGTTTCACTATAATTTTTCCACACGCTGAAAATATGACCTACTTTAATGGGTTTAAGATTGGGATGAAAAAGTTTTCCTTTCTGCACTGCAAAAAATAGAAATCTCAATAAGTTATTTTTTCTTAAAATAAGTGTGTTTTTCCTTGATTTGAGGAGGTAAGTAAGACACTTTGCCAATGGAACAAGACAATTTCCTTTTAAAATAAGAAAAAACTATTTTATCGTCTTATTTCAAGTAAATATTATCTAACTATCTTATTTTAAGAGTAAAAATACTCATTCCATTGGCAAATCATCTTATTTACCTGCTCAAATTAAGGCTAAATATACTTAATTTAAGCCATTTTTTACTTATTTCTGGATTGTTTTTGCAGTGTTCTGAGTTGAATAAACTCCACAGCATACAGGACCTTCATGTCCAGTTTCTCATCAGGTTCCCATGGCAGCGGCCCCGCTGTCTGGCTGAAGTTGTTTCTAGCTGTAAATTGTTGTTATTGGGCTCCTCAGGACTCCTGCTGGTGGACGTTTCCTGTTCATAAATAAAGGAGCTTCTCTAACTCACCTCTTCCTGCCTGGTCAGCACCCACCTCTGCTTTTACCATGCTTCTATAAATAGACGTAGAGGATTTGGTCTTCCTCAGTCCAAACGGACCTCTGAAGGTTTACAGAGGCTGTCAAGATCCCGTCGTCAGCGCCAGCCGTCAGATAGGACAGAATAGCTGATGTGGAACAGTCAGAGACTTGCTACTGATCCATTCTGCTGATGTGGATCTTAGACCTGACCTATCCTCATCCTTAGAGGAACCAGGTCTCCAGGGAAGGTGGGGCAGCTTTAGCTGCCTGCTCTTGTGAGAGTCAGTAATCCAGTTAGGAGAACGACTGGACCTGTTTTCAACAAACAGCAAAAATGTTATTTGTGTAGAACAGGCATCCCCAAACTCGGTCCTCAAGGCCCCCTGTCCTGCAGGTTTTCGAGGTTTCTCTGCTCCAGCACAGCTGATTTTAATTGAAAGCTGATTAACAGGCTTTTGGTCTACTGCAATCATTATAACCAGCTGTGCTGAAGCAGAGAAACCTCGAAAACCTGCAGGACAGGGGGCCTTGAGGACCGAGTTTGGGGATGCCTGGTATAGAAAGTATTTGGCAAAAAAAAACCACTTTCATATTAATTTAATTCAATTTTGAATCCAGAATATTTAGAACAGATTTTAGATGGGAAAATGGCAGAGCTGATTTAAAAATTTTAATAGTGATAAACCCATAAAACTCTGTTTACATGTTTTAACTCTGTTAACGCTGATAATATTAATTGTGTCTCAGCCCCCCCCTTCAGTGTCCACCATATTGGATCAGTCCATTTGCTGCACATGTTCAGAAAGGTCCAAACAGACAGCAGCAAACCATTTGAAAACAAACCATGCAAAGAGCAGCGTTGCCAACTTAGCGCTTTAGTCGCTATATTTAGCCACTTTTCAGACCCCTCTAGCACTTTGATTTCTAAAAAGCTCCTAGCGCCAAATCTAGAGACTTTTTTCTGCTACTGGAGACTTTGGAGACAACATCTAAAAGCAGCGAACTCTGCTCTCCAGAGCGAGTAGATTGGTAACCCCGCCTCCTGCTCTCCTCTATCTTGTCTGCTGTCATGATTCGTGCAGCTATTATTTCATCCAAATGAAAAATGGAGAACAGATAAGCAGATCATGGCTTGTCTACAGTGAAAAGAAGGACTGGGTTATTTACTTTGGCCTTTTTGGAAACACAGGAAGGAGCAATCAGCTAAGTGAGCTTAGTGCTTGGAAAAAATCTTTCATTCCTTTAGAGACAGCATGAAAAGTCAGCTGAGTACAAAACATAGAGAGGAAAACAAGAAGAAAAGGGACAAGAAGAGAGGGACACAACCTAGAACAGATAATGGATGTCTATTCTCTTAACATTTCTCTATCTCTATAATGGCTCTGTTTTATGTGTCGTCTTCTCCATTCAGAGGGGCCCCTGCCTGTCTTTGCCCAGGGCCCCACATTTCCTAAATCTGCCCCTGATTAAAATGTTGGTTTTCTGTCTCTAGCGGGACGTTAACTCTCTAATCGAACATCTAGGATGACTTCAGGAGTGACGTGATCCCACAGACCAGGTTACTCCTGTTCTCTGATGCAACTAAAGCATCCTGAGTTGAGGAAGAGCCGTTTGCTGTGGCCTCACTGCAGCAGAGCGGCGGTGTCTCCGTGGGATTCAGAGACTTCCTGCCGAGCCACTAAAAGCTTGTTCACATCTGAGGGATGCTGTAGGTAATCAAAGTGTAATGGAGGTTTCATTATGGAGGATGTTTTCTCTGCGGCTGCATTGGTAAATGTTTTATTGGCTCTGAAATCAGTGTCTTCTGATCTTCCTCTTCATCCTCACGTTTGGCTCCATCTCAGATGGCTCTGGGTTCAAAGAAAGCGGCGTGAGATGTTTCTGTGGCTTCTACTGCTGCATCGTTATGCTTGAAGCAGAAGAAGAAGATGAAACATTGTTTGATGGAGCGAGTAGCGAGAGGAAGAGGCAGGAGTCAGGAGGAGTTAGTGAAGATGTTTCTGCAGAGAGAGACAGGAAGTTAAGAAGTAAAAAAAAAGAGAGCAGAGAAAGTGTGGACTGCTGGAAGAGCTGCGGTGAACTGGTGAAAGAAAAGCTCCCATGACCCAATCAGAGACGGGTCGACCCTCTGAGGTCACAGAGGGGCATCGATACGCTGCAGGATATGAAGATTGTTGGAGTTATTATTGTCAGAAAACGGTGTTGTCTTGGAGGACCCAAATGCAGAAACAAGTAGGCAGCGGTGAATTTAAGTGGGTTTAATTAGGTTCGCAGAAACTGAGGCAGGAATCAAAAAGTCCAACAAAATAACAAAGGAACCAGAACCAAGGGAACATCAGGGGTAAACCAAAACTCAAGGAGCCAGGGAGAGACGACGAAGGCAGACAGACGTTAGACGAGGATCCAGCAAACAAGAACTGAAGAGGGAGGGCTTTTAAAGGGGACAGAGACAAAGAGAGGCTAATGAGGGAATTGAAAACAGGTGAGGGCAGGACAGAAAACAGAGCAAGAGAAAGAGGACACAAGAGGGCAGCAGAGGACAATAAATGGAAAAACCTGGAAGACAGGAACTAATAAGAAAACAACAAAATAATAATCAAATAACTAGGATAATGAAACATGGTGAAAAGAAAACTAAACACTAGGAATCAAGGAGTAAGGAAAGATAGAATACTCAAAAGAAAAACATAACAGAAACAGAAACCTAACAATTATGATTTCTGTTTTTATCATTTTATTCATTTATATCTTTTATATTGCTTTTAATCATTTATTTTGCTATGTTACTCTCATCAGTGGAAACAGCGTATGCAGGTCATAAGACGGTCAAATGTTTTGCGAGAATGCTTTCCTGTTTTTCATTTAAGAAACACAGAAGTTAAAAGTTCATGATCCCCGACACCTTTTTTAAAAGCGTATACTGAAACCAGACAAGTTCCCTATCTTAAAAGTTCATGCTATGTCTCAGAGATTGCATAATCGGAACTAACACCGGCTGTTGTAATGTGTTGACTGTTCAATAAAAAAGCCTGCAAGCGTGGAGCAAGACGAAGATGCACAGAGTGATCCTAAAGCTCTGTGTACTTTCCGCTTTGCAAAGCACGGTCAGGAAAAATCTTACACTGTCTTTGTTTCATTCTTTATAGGTTAAAGTCGGGGAAACTTAACAAGATTAACCTCACAACTTTTCAAAGTATCTCAAATTAACTGAATACTAAAGTTAAAAATGATGTGGTGCTGTTTAAGTGATACAGACTCAGTGATTGTAATGAAAATTCTTATTTTTATTTTCTTTACTGATTAACAGCGAACGTATTACTTTCAGGTATAAATAATGATCCAGTAATTATTCCTTGCTGAACTGACTTTTCCTTTAAAGAACAAATGGATTTCTGAGGTTCTGTCTGTAGGACCGCTGCAGCTAACGCTCCCCAGTCTTTCCTGTTTGCTTCCGCCTTCGTGGCTCTGATGGTGGTTCTGTTCACACAAACATCAACCAGCCACTGGGTAATCAGATCAGCTGAACGACATCCTCAGGCTCTAATTAGAGAAACTTCGCAGCAGTCATTTTCTACGGTTTGATCTAATGAGGGAAGCGGCAGGACGGGTCCAAATGTCTCCGTTTCATTAACATAAACAGAAAAGCCTCTGAAGTGGGATGAACCAACGTTGAAACGACTTTAATTGTAGCTGCAGCCTGGAGGCCAGCTGTTAACGGGAGGAGATGTTGGACCATCACCTCCACAGCAGATCGTCCACTTCCTCTCATCTCAGTCTGACTCCTTTCAGAGTTTCTATAGATCTGTCTGTCCTCCTGCCGCCATGAGCTCACAGAGATGTTTCCTCCCACAGGTGGACCGGACAGAGGTGATCCGCAGCTGCGTCAACCCCACCTACTCCAAGGTCTTCACCTTGGACTTTTATTTTGAAGAGGTGCAGCGTCTGCGCTTCGAGCTGTATGACATCAACAGCGGGCACAACGGGCTGAGGGAGGCCGACTTCCTGGGGTCGGTGGAGTGCACGCTGGGACAGGTGAGTCCCTGCAGAGTGTTGGGAGGGAGAGGTCGGATATTTCCGGTCTAGTCCTGCCGATTAGATCCAGGCCTTCTTGGAAAATAAAAAAAAGATCAAGATTATCTTAATGTTCATATTTATTTTTGCAAAGTGATATTTCTTAGTCCCTATGGAACCGTCCATATTGATGGAACCCCCCTGGAAGTGCATGAAGTGGTTTGATCCGGCCACTGTTGCCAACTTAGGGCCTTTGTGGGTATATTTAGCAACCTTTAGGATCCATTTCTACCTAAGAACTAAAATATACCCAGAATACACCACAAAATAAGAACTAAACCAATAAAATTAGATAGCAAAGAAAACATTTATCAAAGTGAAACTGAAAACTCAAAAGAAAACTTAATAGAACCAACACTGTGACAAATAATTTTATCATTTGAATTTAAATATGCATGTTTTTTGTTTGTTTAACTCGTTTTCTTAGCTGATCTAATATCAAAAAAGCTACACTAAAAACAAAAAATCACCAAAGCTTTTATTATTTGGAAATCTGAGTAATTTAGAGGCACATTTAATCAGCTGATTATCTCTCCCTCCTCACATTTCTCCGTTTATGTGTTTCTTGTTTCTCTGTCGCCGACTTTCTTTTCATGACCAACTCTCACATCGGCAACATAAGGAAACGGAAACACCTAAACGTTTACGTCACCAAATCACTGTTAACTGTTGGCCAAACATCTCATAATGAGCTCTGACTATATAAACTAAAGGTCAAAGGTCAAACGTTCTTCTTTGTTTAAACCTTTGCTGCCGCTGTAGACATCGCTTTACGGGGAGTTTATTGCATCAACTCATTGACTCTTCAGCAATCCCTCACACTAAGCATGCTTGTAGCGACAGTGGAGAGGAAAAACTCCCTTTGAACAGGAAGAAACCTCCAGCAGAGCCAGGCTCAGTGTGAGCGGCCATCTGCTGAGGCCCACTGGGGTTCAAGGAGACAGAAGCAGACATAGAAAAAGACGCATAGATACAAAAGGCAACTGTCAACCAGCTCCACAGGCGGTCCCGTCCAGGAAGCACACAGCCAGGCAGACGAGCTCCGAGCCAGCTCCCATGTCAGAGGATGAAGAGAGCACATCCAGTTAGTCACAGTCAGAGAAACAGGACTACACTGGAAAACAGGCCAAGCTCCAACATCTAGAAACAAAGGTGTTGATGGCAGCAGCACAGCTGATATTTCTCTCCAGGATGGAGTCACAGCCAAACAGGAACAGACCAGATGAAGCTACTATGAGAAAAAGCAGAGAGAGCAGAACGTAGATTCTGCAGAGTGGGAGAATAGAGATAGAATGAAGCAGAATGATGAAAAAGGGGTCCCTATGTCCTCCAGCAGTCTAAGCCTATAGCAGCAGAACTATAGAGATAGCTCAGGATAACCTGAGCCACTCTAACTATAAGCTTTATCAAAAAGGAAAGTTTTAAGTCTACCGTTAATCTACATCTTTCATTTAAATCCTAAATCTAAGTAGATCCATGAAATCTTAAATATTAATCTAAAATCTAAATATATAACTTGAATCAAAATCTTAAATCTAAATTTCAAAGTATTTAACTTATATGTTTAGATACAACATATACTATATTTGCTTTAAGATTTATATTTAGTGTTATCTGATAGCTATCTAATCTTTTTTTCTATAGGTCATAAATGTTTTTAAAAAAGCACTAAATATGTAGAAAGTAGCTCAAAAACATAAATGTGATAATTAGTTTTTGTCAACTTTTTATATTGACACACGATATAGATTGTGAAAATGCCTCTAATGTTATTTCAAAAGTCTATTATAGTCACAACCAAGAAGAATTGATTCGCTTTCAGTTTCCTCTTAGTTTTTGGAGCAGAATCTGCCGGTCGGCCAATGGGGGCTAATCAGTTCCTGTGAAGGTAAATGAGGCTGGATCAAATCACACAGGAGCAAGATCTACCAGCAGCGTTCAATAAGTAATGCCCCTGACCCTCTTCCAGTTCTTTGATCTAGCTGAAATTTTGCACGTGCAATTATTTATATGTCTACAGATTAAAGAGCAAATTACAGCTCTGAACTAATTGTGGTTTCTGATTTATAGGTGTTTGAACCAAGCCTGAAATGGAGCCTCCTGAGTGTCAGGCAGTGAGCTGGTTTTTGATTTAAAAGGACGCACACTGCAGCAGACTTGTGATTAAATGAAAGTAACTTATGGTGATGATGCCCCATCTTATGACCTTACAAAATGTGATATGATGGAGCATCATCATCAAGTTTCCATTTCAGACTTGACTGTCATGATTTAATTAAAGGTCTGACCCAAAATGCAGAAGACCAAACAGAGAGACCAGGGAAAAGTTTAACAGGTTTATCAATAATATAGAGATGAGTCCAGTGCTGCTCTGACACTGTCAAACCTGAACTGGAAAGTGAGGGGAAGAAACTGCGGTTAGTTCAGGTTCAGTGGGAAATTAGATTCTTTGGTTTGAATTGGAGGAATGGGTTGCAGACTCACTTCTCCAGAAAAAGGTGTCCTTTATGGAATCCAGTCTGTGTGGAATGTTCCAGGGATAGTCTTGTTTGGTGTTGGGCATACTGGGTTACTCAGACTGCGGTTGTTCCTTGGTGAATAGAGAAGCTGACTGCCACTCAGATTTCCTGCGGTACTTGAACAGGCTGTGGTGCAGATGAAACCTTTGCTCGGTGTGAAGCTCAAACGACCTCTTGGGGAAAATGGGTCCAAACCTCCTGTTTGGAACCCCAGCTCAGTTAGAAGCTCAGTTGATCCTTCCAGGGAGAGAAGGTCCGAACAAATCCAGTTTGCAGGATGACTTCCTGCCGAGAGGCAAAGACAAAAAACAAAGTTAAGACTCAGTTTGACTCAGAAAAAACTCAGCTTGGCTAGAGTTCCCAAAACTGGCAAAACAAAAACTCAGGTTAGGCTCTGCTAAACTAACCATGACTAGAGTACCCAGTATTGGCAAACACTCTGGCATCGAGGTAGTGGCAGTCAGCAGCTTAAGAACGCTCCACAGGTAATGAGGCAACGAGCTGCAGGTGTGCAGGGAGGCCCAATGAGGATGGGGCACCACCCGGTGGAGGAGGAAAGGAAACACAAAAACAGACCACACAAACTGGATTCCTGACATGGACTCATTTTAAACACCTCTAAATCAGAAACTACCATTAGTTCAGAGCTGTAATTTGCCAATTAATCTATAGAGATATAAATTATCGCACATTATCAGCTAGATCTCACCACTGAAAGTGGATCAGAGGCATTACTTATTGAACGCCCCTGGTACAGATAAAGGTTGGTGAACAAACATATTTCTTACTCGCACACCTAACTTGGCAATTAAAGTTGATTCTGCTGCTAACAATTGAGTTAATTTCATATATTTTCATCCTGGTGCGTTTCTGGAGACATTTAATCTGCAGTAATGAAGAAGGTGGAGACTTTTCTGTCACTCTGTGTCCTCATCAGACCAAAGGCGATGCTCTTCTGCACAGGTTTTATTTAATATGCTCATCAAAAACTCAATCAGACACAAAGTCAGGCGAGGAGCTAAGATCCCATGAGATTCTACAATAATTCAGAGTTAGTTTGAAAAGGTTTTACTTTCCTCCGTCTGCTAAGGCACTTTGAGTTCCTCTTTTCATTTTCTACCACTGTGAGTTTAATTTCCTGCAGAGACCTGAGAGAGCGAGGCGAGTCAGTAAACAAGTCAGAAAATAACACCGTACTCTGGGGCGAGACGGAAACCTGGCACAGAGTGTGTGTGCATCTAACATAAGGGCTGTTTTGTCAATAATAAGTTTTATAACTCAGAAAAATATTCAATTCCTTTTTTTCCCCCCCTAATCCAGTAAAAATTCAATAACAGCCCTAGGAAGTTTA
The DNA here is from genome assembly GCF_016077235.1 of Cyprinodon tularosa. NCBI lineage: Eukaryota > Metazoa > Chordata > Actinopteri > Cyprinodontiformes > Cyprinodontidae > Cyprinodon > Cyprinodon tularosa. Next base: position 17,956 of record NW_024038080.1, read on the forward strand.
AAGAAATCTACTTTTCTGTTTTTCAGTCTTATTCCTTTGTTTCTGTCTGAAAATCATTTTATCTGTCGGGATAACAGCTGCTTATTTCTACAGAACATTAAAAAGATGTCAGAAGTTTTTCTGAATACATAAATCATTTATTGTTGCCTCAAAGATTACAGCTTGACCTGCACTGCAAAAAAAATTTCAATCTAAATAAAATAAGTGCGCTTTTTCTTGAATTAGGGAGGTAAGTGAGACACTTTGCAAATGGAACAAGACTATTTTGATTTAAAATAAGAAAATTGCATTGTTTTATTTCAAGTGCATTATATCTAAGACTAAACATACTAATTCCATTGGCAGATCATCTTATTTACCTACTCAATTTAAGGGGAAATAGACTTATTTTAAGAAATTTTTGCTTATTTTTGCTATTTGTGCTAGAAGAGGCCTGAAATGGAGATTAATAAACACTGCAAAAACAATCTGGAAATGAGTAAGAATGTCTTAAAATTAGTGTATTTAGCATAATTCAAGCAAGTAAATAATAAGATTTGCCAATGGAATGAGTATTTTTACTCTTAAAATAAGATAATTAGATAATATCCACTTGGAATAAGACAATAAAATTGTTTTTTCTTATTTTAGATGTAAATTGCCTTATTCCATTGGCAAAGTGTATCACTTAACTGCTTAATTCAAGAAAGAAATGCTCTTTTTTAAAGAAAAATAAACTTACTTAGATTTCAATTTTTTGCAGTGAACCCGTATGAGTATAGAAGCACTGGGGAAAAGCTGAACGTTAAGTTTAATTTAAATGGTTTATAGTCGGGCAGAACTGTACAAATGATAATTTAGCTTTTTACATTTAGCAGGATTTAACTCTGAAATCCAGTTTCGGGATGTTAAATGAACAGAAAGATGAAGCAGTGGAACAAAATGCAGAGATGACAGGTTTCCATGGCTGCTGCAGCTCAGACAGATGGAAAACTCAGCTTCAAACAGGCAGGAAAAAAGCCGCTCGTTCTGCATTAAATATTCAATCCTGAGTGACAGGCTGAAAATTATTTCAACTACAGTCCATCAAAATGGCCCTTCCCAGTCAAAAGGCAGCCAAATCCCCTCCAACTTCCAGCCACTGGCCTTCTCCTGGGCGTGAATATTTTTTCCTCTGACTCCACCCTTTCACTGAATTACAGGGTCTGACCAGGAGATGGCGCTTCTCTTTAGATCTTAATGTCAACAATTCATGACCAAAAGAATACTTTAGATGTTTCTAAAGGAGTTGTAGGGGACCAACCAAGGAAAGTGGGGACATTTTGAACGGCTACTACTGTAAGTCATATTTCTGTAATTTTGGCTCAAAGATTTACTTTTATACCAGCCAATGGACCAATAGTTTGAACTAAAACCCATTAGATCATATAAGTGCCTTTATTTTGCAACATAAAAAAAAATGATTAACTCACCTGTGAAGCAGTTACACCTGCTGCAGCTTGCTGTGCATCATTTTCTGCAAGGATTTCTTGGTACATGTCCTGCAGGATCTCATTCCAGGGCTTCTTTGATGTTGGGTTAGCATCTTCCTGGCATTTTATCTGCAACTCACTGCAGCATCCCCCTTCCTGCAAGAGTCAAAGTAACAGTCATTGTAACAAGCATTAACCATTGTTACAATGACAGAGTGGTTCATCTGGCAAACCATTAAAGCGATTGCAAACAGCTCAGACTTGGCATGTCTCGAGGATTTTGAGAAGTTTTTGAATCCAGTATTGTCCACCATGGAAAAGGTTGGCTGTCTAATGCAATAGGGTTGTCACGATACTAAACTTTTCAACTCGATACCGATACATAGTAAAATATTCGATACTCGATACCATTTTCGATACCACAAGGATAAAAACAATGACTCCAAAATTCAACAGAAATTTTTTCATTAATAAATAAAATACAATAAATAGATAAATAAATACAATAAAATATTTTGAGGTTGTTTGCTGTGCACAATATTAAGTAAGCTTGATAAAAAAACGTACAAAATTAAAATTCAGTGTTCCTTCCTTGGCTATTCTTTACACACACATCAATGATGCTAGCCAAACCAGTTAAGAAACAAAAATAATTCTCAGCAGCTGCACCTGTTACAGAAAAAAGTCTGCAACCGAAAAGTGCGTAGAATTATTCAATCACACAGTGTTCAGAAAGTGCATTTTCCTCTAATCTGCGCATAAGATGAATGACTGTTTAGGTGCCGCTGGTGGTAGCACTGTATCGATACTTTTGAAAATGAGTATTGTATCCGGATACAACTTTTTAGTATCAATACTTTTTTGAGTATCGATACTTTTGACAACCCTATGATGCAATGCACTCAAAGATTTTTGTTGTATGTCCGTTTCTTCTTGATTGAGTCTTTAAGAGAAAGCTGTGTTGCTTTTTCCCTCGTGTTCAGGTGTGTTTCATTGGGTGGTGCTTCCTTAAGTCAGATATTACTCAATACCTGCATACCACTTGGATGCCCTTGATAGAAGAGATTGCTTGAATTTCCTCCTTTTCTCTTTCCTCATTGTTCCTGCTGTGCTTCACCAAGTGTCCTTTTCATATTGGCTGGAACTTGCAGCAGTGGCGCAAAAACCGGGTATGCAGCGCATGCAACGCATAGGGGCGCTGCACTCGAGGGGGCGTCAAAAAACCCCTCTAGAAAATAAATTTTTCTAGTTGTAATTTTCTATATTTAACAGCATAAACCGATCAATAACTTTTTTTTATCTTCAACTATCGCTCGTAGTGCACACTTAACAGCAAGATGGAGCGCCAGAAAAAAAAAAAAAACTATCCGGGGCGCAAAACAGAAAAAGGGAGAAGGATAAAGTTGTTGGCAGAATGAAAAAAAAGCCTTTGAATGTGGTTGAAAGACAGCAGGTAAGTTCTGTCAGTGAATCGACAACAGGACAGGAGGGCTGTAAATATGCAGGTCAGATAAAGCTAGTCTGATACGGAGTCGCCCCATATTTGGCTGTTAAATGTTGCGCCCCCTATTGAAGCAATAAGGAACGCGATTTGTTCCGTATTTCTAGGAATATCTGATACACACGCCTGTAACACACACATATCCACACACTAAGTGTAAGAACGACCGAAATAAAACTTGTGAAATATTAACACAGGAAAGCTAAAATGTCTTGGCCAGTGCCCAGCTATGGTCCAACACTTAGCTGCAATTTATTCACTCATATGTACATTTCTTATTATTGATTTTTTTAATTAAAGATGAGTTGTACAAGTTTATGTGCGTATCAGACACATTAATCCAGTGTGATTATAGCCCTTAGACTCGGTGACCCATGTTACCAACCTTTTTGGCAGGGGGACACTGCAGTTTAAATGTTTTATTCAGTATCACTACAGTGGTGCTGTGATGTATCTGATAAGTCAGATCAGATGCAGTGTCCAGTCAGTAGCTGTTATCCAACAAGAAGATCATTCAAATTTAAAGATTAATTTTTATTGTAGTTTGACTGCTTTATTTTTTAACCCTACTTAACATAAAATTAATTTAATTCAGCTGTGAGGATGGAGAGAAAGAGAAGATGACAGGAAGAATCAGGACAGACAGGGGAAAGCAACAGGTTGGTCTAATATTAGGTGGAAGTCAGGGAACATCTACTTAATCCCAATCGATAATGTTTAAACATTATTTTTAAAAACTGTATTAAGATCTGTAATTTTTACAGCTAATTTATAATGCTTTTGACCATATGACTGAGTGGAGAACGCCACAGACAAGGGGTGAAGGAGACAGACATGAGGTTGGTGATAGAAGAGACAAGTGAGGACATCAGGTAGGAATAAATACATTAGGGAGGCAGCAAAAACCTATATACCATAATGGTGGGGGGGGGGGGGGTGGGGGCGCCGATCATGTGTTTTCGCAACCACCTCAAAAATATGTAGTTGCGCCCCTGACTTGCAGGGGTAGGTTTTGAGGTTCTCCATGGTGCAAAAAACCCAACTTGCTGTGGTTGCTATGGTTATGTATCATAAATGTCAGAAGCTGAAAAGATATTAGTGTGAGCGGCCATCTGCTGAGGCCGACTGGGGTTCAAGGAGACGGAGGCAGACATAGAAAAAGAAACATAGCAGCTGTAAAAGGCGGCCCCATCCGGGAAACACACAGCCAGGCAGACGAGCTCCGAGCCAGCTCCCATGTCAGAGGATGAAGAGAGCACATCCAGTTAGTCACAGTCAGAGAAACAGGACTACACTGGAAAACAGGCCAAGCTCCAACATCTAGAAACAAAGGTCCCTATGTCCTCCAGCAGTCTAAGCCCATAGCAGCAGAACTATAGAGATAGCTCAGGATAACCTGAGCCACTCTAAAAAAAAAAGGAAATTTTTAAGCCTACCCTTAAAAGTAGACTTAAATGTAAAGGCTCTTATTAGTTGTCTGTCGTTATTTAATGCATTTCTGAGGAGATTAGAAAAAGCATCGCTAGAAGCTGCAGTCATTTCACTGGGAGAGAAATTAACTGTTAGTGGGAACATCACAGAAAATACTGAATAATAAATAAGCAGGATCTATTTTTCTTGCAGGGGGGTGGGGTCAATAGATCTGTGGTCTGTGTTCGCGGTTAAATGTGGATCAGAGAGCTCAGAGCAGCACGGAGGTCGGTGGATCCTTCCAGCCGCACACAGTCCGGTCCAAAGCAGATGGAGATGACAGGTTCTGGAAAGGCTGGAGTTACTAAAGGGGAACATCTCTGGTGTTGGTGGGATGTCAGACCCTCCATAGCAACCATAGCAACCCATTCTAAGCTGGTGAATCATTGAGAAGGTTTCAGCTCCGGTTCTGCACAAACTGCTGAAGTTCCTAATGAGGGGGAACCCTGAACTTTGACCCATTTAAAAAACAAACAAACTCACTTTTTAATCCAGTTTCCTTTAGAAGAAGCTGAACTGTTTAAAGAAGTTCAGCCGCCGTGACTTAAACGGATCAACCGGTTCTTATGAGACCAAAGGAAGATTCATCCCCAACAAACAGTCTGGAAACTTTTCCAAATAGAGGAATCCTGGTCAGATGGACCAGAGCAGCAGCTCTTCTCTGAGCTCCACTGGATGATGGAGCTCCTCTCCTCACCTTTAAGGCAGAAGCAGCAGAAGAGACTCAGATCGGTCACATCCCAGGAGGTCATGGATGGAGGAATATTCACCTTTCAGCTCAGCTTCTTCTCCACCAAAGACCTTAGAAACATCCTCATGATTGCAGATGAAGTTCTAAACCTTCTTTCTATCTCCTGTGAGTTCCAGCCTGTTCAATTCCTTCTCCTTATCCAGTGGTCGTCAGGGAGGCGGATCAGAGAGAACTTCCTGATCATGGTCTGATCAGTTTGCTCTGATGGAACCAGGTTTATCACTGAAGAACAGAGATTGATGGAGAAATGATTTCATACATCATCTTACTTCTTCTCCTCATTGCTTCTGCCAGCAGCGTCACTCGGATCGGCTGCCAGCTCCTCCAGCAGCCAGATGGTCGGATGCTTTCTGCTAACAGGCCCTGGAAGAAGCTTTCAGAAGAAGCAGAGCTGTGGAATTTCAGCTCTAGCGTTAGGTTTAGCGTCTTCCTTTGACTCCTGCTGAAAATGGAGACTGAATTTAGTTCCCCACAGAAGGACGACCTTCCTACTCTTTCCGTTAGTGAATAAGACCAAGGAACCCGCCACCATGTGTCCGTTAGAGCAGGCATCCCTAATGTGGGTCCTGGAGGGCCGCTGTCCTGCAGGTTTGAGAGGTTTCCTGCTCCAGAATGTTAACTGTAATATGCAATTACCTTCCACTGCACTTTAATTGAGATAACTTCTGTCCAAACTTTATTTATTCATTTTATAGTGAAACCAATCTGTATATAATGCTATTGTAAATAACTGTAAAAACCTTTTTTTTTATAGTAATATCCACCTGTATATTATATTCGGTACATATCCAGCTGTAAATTTAGTTCATAACACTAGTTATCTATATATTATATTCATTATTTATAATGGCATTCATCTCTATACTCATTCAGTAGAACCCATGTCCTGTATTTATGGAACCATTATTTATCCTATTGCACTTCTGGTTAGACCTGAACTACATTTCATTGCCTTGAACCTGTACCTGTGTGATGACAATAAAGTTGAATCTAATCTAATTTAATCTAATCAAAGCCATTCTCAAGCACATATCAAGGTGCTGATTTTGAGCCTGGATCCAATCGAGTAATTAAAGGAAAAGTTCGCTCACATTCAGAATTCAAACTTCTGAAAATACTTTAAATCTGAAATGATTCCATCCTGTTCAATAAATGATCAGTGTTTTTAATTCAGAGTAATTTTCATATGAATGTGCTTATATATATAAATAACTTTAATTCTGTATTAAAAGTAGCATCAGCTGCAGCTAGAACAAACCAACAAATTTTAAATATAACTTGCAGTGATAACGACGGCAGAGACCTTTTCTTCTTATGGAGAATTCCTGCTGACTAGGTGCATCCTGGCACTTTGCTGCCTCTATAGGTGAAATACAAAATTACCGGCGGAGGCATTTCCAGCACAGAGATATGTCACTGATATGTCCAAAAGCCGTTGCACATGTCATCCATAGAATCTTCTTTCCTACCTTTAAAGGAAAAGTCGCTCATATTCAGAATTCAAACTTCTGAAAGTTCTTTAAATCTGAAATGATTCCATCCTGTTCAATAAATGATCAGTGTTTTTAATTCAGAGTAATTTTCATGTGAATGTGCTTTACTGGAGGCATCCATGTTTGTCAAAGAACACTACTGCCACCTACTGGTTAGTGACGGTGCGGTATCGGCTGTTGATCAAGTCCCAGTGCTGTATCTGGTGTTTGTCACAACGCGCTATTATCCAAGTCATCTTGAAAACATTCTTCTTCCAAATGTTGGCTACATATTACGGGTTTTTTCTCTGGCCAGAAGTTCGATGGCAAATCCTCCCTCTTCAAGTTGGCGATCCAACGACCAACCCGTCCGTGGAGGATCAGGTACCAGAAAGGTGGAATAATTCTTTTTTTTTCACTTTTACCCGATGTATTCCAGCTGCCATGCACGTGGGCATTGTCAGTTTCACTATAGCTCTGGTGAATTTCAATGGTGAAGTCCTCTGGAAATCTTCAATAATTGTTGTTGATTGCAGATGTGTCTAGTAGTTCCCATTGATTTAGCTTGTAAAGCGGGGAGAATGGCGCTAGGCTTACCGCACCGTGACGTCACTGCTGGAAGATGGCAGGAGGGAGGGGCTACTATATTTGGGCAAAAATGGCCGCTCCCGGACTCAGTGATCGCAATGAAAATTATTAGGCCGGAGCAGCGACAGCGCTGCGAAGGCCTATCGTATTTCGAAAGTTTCTTATTATTATTACGGTTCTTTTGGCACTTTGAACGCATTTTACGGGGACTTCGATTATTCAAAAACTCAGGAAAACGTGGCAGTAAATTGTCCCCCGCGTGAAATAGCCCGTCTGTAATGGAATCCAAAATGGCCGCACCCAAATTACGCCACAGCGCCCCCTAACGTGAGTTGGGGGAAACTGTAAGTCACAGAGATTTGAAATTTGGCACACAGATAGATCTCCTCAAATCATGAAAAAATGTCTCTTGGGGGTATGCCCTAAAACCAGAGGTGGAAAAAGTACTAAAATATCATACTCAAGTAAAAGTACCAACACTTGGATGAAATATTACTCAAGTACAAGTAAAATTACCCATCAGAAAAATGACTCAAGTAAAAGTCATAAGTAGCTTATTTAAAATGTATTTTAAGTAAAAGTTACTTAGTTACTCACTATAGTGCTTCCGGGCCCAATTATTTGTCTTCCTTTCGGTTTTCCAAATTCTTTTTTTTACTCAGTAAAGGAGGGGATTTGTAATGTAACCAAATACAATACTTCACTCAAAACGTAATCAAGTAAAATTTTAATTACCGATTTTAAAAACTACTTGAAAAATACAAAATACACAAAAAAACCTACTCAATACAGTGTTTATACATCATGTGCATTGTTTCTTTTCTTAGTCAGATTAGACGGAGCAGAAGGCCTTTCTTCACATTGTGGATGTCCCTGTGTGTACGGAGGTCATCTAATCAAGACAGCCTTCGTGTCTTTAAGAGTACACAGGATATGGGCACATCTTGGAGCCGGTCTGATAGTGGAGAGCTGTAACCCTGAAGCATAGAAGCAAGCTGCATGAAGTTCAAGACATGGATGGCGTGTCAGTTTCTGATACGGACAGCTCAACATGAACATGATGCAACACATAGACTCATGAGCTATAAGAAGCAGGTGATGACCACTGATGACCTTCATCGGGGCTCAAACTTTGCCGGAGACGTGATTTTTGAGCCCACAGCTGTACAAGCTCTAAGCATTTTTCTCTGTCCTGTAACGACCTGATCTGGAATAAACTCTGTTACTTTTTACTCCTGTTTTATAGTCCTTTTTATATGGTTTTACCAAGTTTGAGTTAAGAGTAGTAAAGAACTTGCTCCCAGGAAAAGAACCGGTGAGGAGGCCCCCTGGGGCGCTACAGCCCTTGTCAGAACCAAAGGGGACAAATCCTCCTCATTTTAACAACAGTAACTTGAGTAAATGTATTTCGATACTTTCCACCTCTGCCTAAAACCCACAGGAAGTCAGCCATCAAAGTGCGTTTTTTGGCAATTTTTCATTATTTTTATTTTTTTTAACTGATTAAAGCTGTGAACGTGTTGGTCTTAGGTATAAATAAACTTATCCTTACTGACCGGACTTTTCCTTTAATAAAAAGAGAAACCATGAAATAATGCCTCAGCACTGATTGCTGGGACTTCCAGTCAGGTGGTTTCAGGCTGTTAAACTCAGAGAGCGAGGCCTGCAGCTTCTCCTAATCAGAGTTCATGCTTCGCCCCATGTGTTTTCCTCCTACACCGTGGAAACCTTCAGAGGAAGCCACATGGGGGAACAGGGCGTTCTGCTGGGTGTCCTATGAAGGCGCCTCTGTTGGTGATTGTCCTAGGAGGCCTCAGCTCGGTCTGGGACCTTCATTCTAGGTCCAATAACGTAAATACGTGGACCTCATGGCTGCGGTGTTCATCAGCGGACTCAGCTGGCTCTGATTCTGCAGAACATCCTACATTTTGATTGTTTTATGTTTGTGTGCAGATCATCTCCCAGAGGAAACTGTCCAAAGCTCTGCTGAGACCAGGAGGAACGGTCGGGAAAGCCATCATCACTGTGAGTCTCACCTCCTCACTCACTCTCCCCATCAGTCTAATCCCCTGCAGGCAGAGTCTGCTCATTTCTCTCGGAGTGCTTATCTTTTCCCTGTTGGACCACACATTCGCTTATTTCTGTCATTTTCCAGTTGTGAACCGGATCAGCAGCTTTTCCTGTCGGTTTGCCGTCTCTGAGGAGCGGATCAAAAACACAATCAGTCGTTCATTTCACCAGAAACCTTCTGCTGGAAAATCTCCCCTTCCTATGATCCCCTTCACCTCCACGAACCTGAAACGCTTCATTGACTTTTACTTTGAAGGATTTAGGAACAGGAAGCAGCTCTAGCGTCAGTCTCTCATCTATTTTCAATTCAATTCAGTTTATTTATATAGCGCCAAATTCACAACACATGTCATCTCAAGGCACTTTACAGTTCAACCAGATCATACAGTCAAATTTTCACTTTTCTTTATCTTTTCCAAGTTCTAATTATGTTCTATCTCTGTTTAATTTAACATGTTTTTATTTAAGTTCATTTTTTTAGATGTAAGAACATCATTCTTTCTTCATTCTCTTCGGTTTTGTGTTTTTCATCCCGTTTTCCGCTCATTCTTCTGGGATGAGGAGTTCGGTCCGTTTCCATGGAGACGAACGGATCTGATCAGATAAAATGATTCGGATCAGAACCATGGAACCGTTTCCTAATTAAAGAATTATTACATCAGACTCTTGGTTCCTTTTCAGCAGACATGAGATGAACGCAGATCTATGTTTATAGAATAAATCTCTAGAAGAATTTAGCTGTTTGAGCTGAACTCTGATTGGTTGAAAGAAACCAGGAAGTATGATCACTGAATTTTAATTCCTGCATATTTTATTTTCTCTTCTTTTTTTTTCTCAACTCTTTTGGACCTCAGAACCTGACTGGGTCAACCAACTGAATAGAACAGTCTCCAGTTTTCAGGCAGCAGAGGGACGTTTTTTCCCCTGTTTTTACCTCGTCTGTAAGGAAAACAGAGATATTTCGGTTTATTCAGAGGATAAGAGAAACAGAAAAGCTGCTTTGCTCAAATCAGAAACTCAAAACACGTCTTGGAAGAATTCTGAGATTCTGTTCTAGAATCTAACTGGATCATCTTCATCAGGTTCCTGTCTGGCTTCCTCTTCCTCACCAGCTTCATCTTCATCCATAGAATCCCTAAAAATGGATCATAAAATAAATATTTATTATTTTATTTAAATAGCTATCTAAAGCATGATTTTATTATATTAAGTTTATCATTGCAACGTAACGAGCACAATCAAATATTTAAATGTCCGTATAAATAAACACAAACATTTAAAATTAATAAAAAAAAATGTAATATTTAAAAACTTTTCAAATTAATTATTTTAATATGATTTAAAACATTGGAAACTATGAATTAAACAACTTCATATTTAAATTATGAAATTATGAATTAAATCATTTAATATCGTTGAAAAACATCTAAAATGAATTAAAAAAATGTAATATTATTTAAAAACATTTGAAATTATACACTCACCGGCCACTTTATTAGGTACACCTGTCCAACTGCTCGTTAACACTTAATTTCTAAGCAGCCAATCACATGGCGGCAACTCAGTGCATTTAGGCATGTAGACATGGTCAAGACAATCTTCTGCAGTTCAAACCGAGCATCAGTATGGGGAAGAAAGGTGATTTGAGTGACTTTGAACGTGGCATGATTGTTGGTGCCAGAAGCGCTGGTCTGAGTATTTCAGAAACTGCTGATCTACTGGGATTTTCACGCACAACCATCTCTAGGGTTTACAGAGAATGGTCCGAAAAAGAAAAAAACATCCAGTGAGCGGCAGTTCTGTGGGCGGAAATGCCTTGTTGATGCCAGAGGTCAGAGGAGAATGGCCAGACTGGTTGGAGCTGATAGAAGGGTAACAGTGACTCAAATAACCACCCGTTACAACCAAGGTGGGCAGAAGAGCATCTCTGAACGCACAGTACGTGGAACTTTGAGGCAGATGGGCTACAGCAGCAGAAGACCACACCGGGTGCCACTCCTTTCAGCTAAGAACAGGAAACTGAGGCTACAATTTGCACAAGCTCATGGAAATTGGACAATAGAAGATTGGAAAAACGTTCCCTGGTCTGATGAGTCTCGATTTCTGCTGCGACATTCGGATGGTAGGGTCAGAATTTGGCGTCTACAACATGAAAGCATGGATCCATCCTGCCTTGTATCAACGGTTCAGGCTGGTGGTGGTGGTGTCATGGTGTGGGGAATATTTTCTTGGCACTCTTTGGGCCCCTTGGTACCAATTGAGCATCGTTGCAACGCCACAGCCTACCTGAGTATTGTTGCTGACCATGTCCATCCCTTTATGACCACAATGTACCAAACTTCTGATGGCTACTTTCAGCAGGATAATGCGCCATGTCATAAAGCTGGAATCATCTCAGACTGGTTTCTTGAACATGACAATGAGTTCACTGTACTCAAATGGCCTCCACAGTCACCAGATCTCAATCCAATAGAGCATCTTTGGGATGTGGTGGAACGGGAGATTCGCATCATGGATGTGCAGCCGACAAATCTGCGGCAACTGTGTGATGCCATCATGTCAATATGGACCAAACTCCCTGAGGAATGCTTCCAGCACCTTGTTGAATCTATGCCATCAAGAATTGAGGCAGTTCTGAAGGCAAAAGGGGGTCCAACCCGTTACTAGCATGGGGTACCTAATAAAGTGGCCGGTGAGTGTAAATTTAATAATTTAATATTTAATTAAATATGAAATCTATAATTTTATATAGTTAAATTTTTAAAAGAAAAAATATGAAATTTAAAATGAAATAAAAATATTATTTGAAAGAAATTAATGTGTTTAATAATGAATATAATCATAATGTATAAATAAATATTCAGTGAATTAGTTTTATAGTTTATATTCTTGGGGGGGGGGGTTGTTTGGTCTGTTGCATTGTTATTTTTGTTGCGACCGGCTGAAATGTCTGAGAGGCCCCCCCGCTTCACGACATCCCTTCAGGTTGACCTTTGACCCTGCCCCTGCTGCCCTTTGGCACCAATCTTCCTCATTTCCCTGCAGCTTCAGGCTGTTCTGCAGATTTCTCCGCTCCTGATCTGAATGTTTAGTGTTTGATATCAACTTAATGATGGCGTCTTAGTCTCGTTTTCAGTTTCTTATCAAAGGAAATGTGTTTTTTGGGATAATCTTCAGGTCTCAGCAGAGGAGCTGACGGGGAACGATGACTACATCGAGCTCTCCTTCAGCGCCAGGAAGCTGGACGATAAGGTAGCAGCTTCTGTCTCTGAGATCCATCTTTTTTTGAATGTGTTAATAAAGGATGTAAGCAAATAATTCACTCAGGATTAATTGTGTTTTAATGAATTAAAATAGTTCCATCCGTTTGATTGATACCATCTAATTAAAAGGAATCTATCAGTATTGTAGTGTTATCATGTAGTTGCATGTAGTGCTACCGCCGTCCCCTAGAGGGCACCACAGTTTATTTTCAAGTAGAGGCTAAAGCCGAACGTACACTGTACAATTTTTTACCCTTTTTGGGCCGACTCTGCAGTCGTGCAAGAATTTTTCGATCGAGTTGAAGTCTCATGATGCGTCCTGCGTCGCATAGTATACGGGGGTAACGAGAGACAATCAACCTCTCACGAGCACCTCCCCATCAGGAATCGTAAGGTCGGGAGAAAATCAAACATATTTGAAATTCAGTCGGCCGTCGTAAGGCCGCATCAGAGCGTCGGGTCGCACAGTGTGAGAACAAACATTGTGAGCTGTGAACATTTAAACCCTGTGGTTTCGTCGTACAGTTTGAGCTGTAGCTGCGTGCAACGATTGAAAATATCGCACAGTGTACGCCCGGCTTAAGTGAAGTACCAGAGCAGAACCATTGATGGTCCAGGCCAATTATTTCAACTGTTTAATGAATTTTCTTTGGTTCTGTTAGTGAATCTAAAATCCTTCAGTTCTCCTAAACAGGCCCATTTAGCGGCGCTGCATGTAGAAGCAGCAGAACTTCTCTGCTAGATCAGAAGGAGAGGATAATTGAAAAGTTGAGGACATTACGCTAGCAGTTAGCATGATAGATGAAGGCTTTATGACCTCAAGGAGCTGAGTTCTAAGATTCGTCTGAGAGGAACCAGAACCAGAAACACCTGTTTGAAAGCTCCGCTAACAGCACAGAAGCTACGTTCACACAGCAAGCCGAAGTGACCCAAATCCGATATTTTTGCTCATATACGAACTGGATCTAATCTTCTGATGACATTCTGAGCAACAGATTAGATTTTTTTCCAATGCGATCCAGGTCACTTGGCTATGTGGTCCTGAATCCGATACATCTTTTTCCAACGCGACCTGTGTCTGAACGGTAGAGACGGACATTTTTTCGGGAATCCCACGGGTCACGGGATTCCCATGGGATTCCCGTAGGATGGGAGTCAGTATTAGTAACGATCACGTGATTGGGACGGTACAGGATTAAACATTAACGGGAGCAGACGGGAGCGGGAGCAAACCAATAGTAACCAAAAAAAACTAGGATTGATGCCAAAAAATAAAATAGAAAAAAAATCCAGTACTGGCACCGCCATTTTGTAGTTTTTTTCCTTGAAACCTACACTATAATGCGAGTCAAAAAACTACATGACCCAAAAACCAACAGTGCTTCCGCTCTTTTTCACCCGCGCTCAAAAACAAGAATGGAGGGACCAACAGTTACTACAGTTAGTAACTTAACTGACCCTTCATAGAAATTCACATTCAATGTATTGGCAGAAATCTTATTAAAGACAACAAGAATGGAAGCAGGAGCAGGAGCGGGAGTCATTCTGAATGGGAGTGGGAGTCATTTCACCAGGAGTGGGACGGGACAGGATTTAGATTTCTACTCTGGCCCGGGATCGGGACGGGACACAATTTGTTTCTCTGGGAGTGGGACGGGACAGGAGTGAAAATCCACTCCCGTGTCAGTCTCAACTGAACGTCCAGGTCGCGTTCATCCGACCTGAACGCCATTAATACTCAAAAAAGGTCACTATTCTGCATCCTGCTACGCAGAAGCAGCAAGAAAAACAACAACCATGGCGGACGATGATGCGGAGAGCAGTCTTTATTTTCAACCTTCTTGAAATGATTGTATTTTAATGCACTGATTGAGGTTGGGAGAGAAATGAAAGATGGCTGGATGAGCTCCGGCACTAACATCCGTGTCTATTTCCGCAAACACAGAGCATGCTCGCTTGTGATGTCATTGCATCCTAGTAGTGGGAAAAAAGTATTCAACTATTCATCCCAGTTAAATAAACGGAGATCGATGGATTTCACTCAGTCTGCACTCTATTTTCATATCTTTGCAAAGAGAGAACAGTTCATCATTCGGCCCTTATTGCACGGTAATCAGCCCTGTTCTGCCTGAGCAGCGTTCGTTCCTCCTTACTAACAATAATGGAAAGTAGTCAGAGTCAAAACAAATTACAGACATAACATGTTACTGTTTAACCAAAGTGTTTTTAATTTGTTTTGACTCTGACAAACTTTCTGTTATTGTCAGTAAGGAGGAACGAACGCTGCCCAGGCAGAACAGGGCTGATTACCAACACTGGAAAAAAATCAGAATCTAGATAAGTCATTTTTTTCTTAAAATAAGTGAATTTGTTCTTGTATTGAGGAGGTACAGTAAAAGGGACATTTTGCCAATGGCACAAGAAATCTTACAATTAAAATAAGAAAACACAATTACATTGTCTTATTTCAAAGTGCATTTTATCCAATTATCTTATTTCAAGAGTGAAAATACTCATTCTATTGGCGAACTATCTCATTTACCAACTCAAATTAAGGGTAAATACACTTAATTTAAGAATTTTTACTCATTTCTAGATCGTCTTTCCCATGTAAGGGCCATATGATGAACTGTTCTCTCTTTGCAAAGATATGAACATAGAGCGACGACAGAGTGAAATCCATCAACCTCCGTTTATTTAACTGGAGGGAATAGTTTAATACGTTTTTCCCCCACTACATAACCTAATAGGTTCCTGTTTTGTTATTTTTGTTAAAAATAAGTTTAATAATGTGTTAGGAAGAGTAGTTTTTGTTTATTCAGTTAATTTTTAATCCAGCTGGAACAATAAATGTTTAAAATATAATGATGTTTTGTTTTTTTAAACTCTGCATCTTGTAGAAAAATATGAAACCCTTCATGTTTTGGTAAAACAGGAAACTTGTGTTTAAGTCGATATCTTTTTTTCCCACGTTGGGATATTTCCAGAGGATCAAATGTTGGGGTGACTCTCATTCTCTGAGCCGGCTTCCCCCTGAAATATGAAAGCCTTGTTAACACGGCTATCAGATGTTCCTCAGCTTATGAGGAGGATATTTGCTCCGAATAAACCAGAACTGAAGGTTTCTTTGTCCCAGTATGAAGGAAGTGACTGGGGTTCGTATTAAAGCCGTGTGAGAACATGAAGGAGTTGGAACGTCTCTGAGGGACCCGGTGGATCTGGAGCTGAGCGCTGTCTGTGGTTTTCCTTCAGGACTTCTTCAGTAAGTCGGATCCGTTTCTGGAGATCTACAGAGTGAACGACGACGCCACCATGCAGCTCGTCTACAGAACAGAGGTACCAAATAAATAAATAAAAACTTCACGCTCCAAAACCTGCAGAAAAAAAGACTTAATCTCCACAACATGTTCCTTCATTAACATCTGTCCATCCCTGCAGCTCAGACTGAGGCACAATCTCAGAAAATATTTCAGTTTTCCACCTGTTGAATTTTCACAGTCCTCCAAACGCTTGAAGCTCTTCCGGCATCAAGAACATCCGTCCATCCATGAAAAGTTGCAGGATAATTTTTTCTCTCATCTGTCCTGCAAACGTCTCCTCGGTTGTCCAGCAGTTCAGGTCTGTGTCTGGCGATGAGGTCAGGTCTATCCAGCAGCTGGACCCTTCTCCTCCAAAGCTGCAGACTGGAAAATTTCCTTCAAGATCTTCCTCTGAGGAGCCTTTGATCCTCAGAGGGTCGCTGTTTATCGGCTGTTCTGGGATTTCCTTTCAGCCTGAGATGCAGGGATGGATCGATATTAAAGACATGATTCGGATCTCTGGTTCTGCAATCTGCAGATAAAAGCAGGAAACCAAAAGTTGCTGCTGATTCGAGCAGCAACTTTATTTCTGCACATTAATTATGTTTTTGATAAAAATCCTTTGGCTAAAATGCCATCAGAACGCTGATAATATTCAGTGTGTCTCAGCCCCCCCCTTCAGTGTCCACCATATTGGGTCAGTCCATTTGCTGCACATGTTCAGAAAGGTCCAAACAGACAGCAGCAAACCATTTGAAAACAAACCATGCAAAGAGCAGTGTTGCCAACTTAGCGCTTTAGTCGCTATATTTAGCCACTTTTCAGACCCCTCTAGCACTTTGATTTCTAAAAAGCTCCTAGCGCCAAATCTAGAGACTTTTTTTCTGCTACTGGAGACTTTGGAGACAACATCTAAAAGCAGCGAACTCTGCTCTCCAGAGCGAGTAGATTGGTAACCCCGCCTCCTGCTCTCCTCTATCTTGTCGGCTGTCATGATTCATGCAGCTATTATTTCATCCAAATGAAAAATGGAGAACAGATAAGCAGATCATGGCTTGTCTGCAGTGAAAAGAAGGACTGGGTTATTTACTTTGGCCTTTTTGGAAACACAGGAAGGAGCAATCAGCTAAGTGAGCTTAGTGCTTGGAAAAAATCTTTCATTCCTTTAGAGACAGCATGAAAAGTCAGCTGAGTACAAAACATAGAGAGGAAAACAAGAAGAAAAGGGACAAGAAGAGAGGGACACAACCTAGAACAGATCACGGATGTCTATTCTATTAACATTTCTATATCTGTAGAATGGGGCTGTTTGATGTGTTGTTTTCTCCATTCAGAGGGGCCCCTGCCTGTCTTTGCATAGGAATTTCCTAAATCCGCCCCTGGTAGGAACATGCAAACAGGCAGTTCACAACAAAAAACGGCGTCTAAAAAATAAGAAAAAAATATAGTGTTTTAAGTGAATAATTGCTTATTTTGAGCAAAATAATCTGCCAGTGCAGCAAGCAAATGAGATAAGATTTCTTAAAACAAGAACATAATATCCAAGTAGTAAGCATCCAAAAAATCTTAAATCAAGTATAAAAATCAATTTTTCTTAAACTTGTTAAGATTTTTTCTCTTATTAAGTAATTTATTCTCATTTATTAGTCATTATTGGTTAGAATTAAATGTCCTCTAACCAATTATTGCTAAAAACAAGCATACAACATGCTGATGCTCTCTTGCTGTCAGCGTAGGGATTGAGGAAATGTTCCTGTTTTATTCCAGCGTTGCTTCAGTTTCCCTGTCTGCAGGATGTTCCTCAGGCGGCTCCAGGTCTAACATCCTCTCTCTGTCTCCCTCAGACGGTCATGAATAATCTCAATCCTGTGTGGAAAACCTTCAAAGTTTCTCTGAACTCGCTCTGCAGAGGAGACCACGAGCGGAAGCTGCAGGTAAAACTCTCAGCGTCTCTGATGTCAGTCGATGGATGTGGCGGCTCCAGGCCGTCTGATTGGCTGCTGCAGCAGGTCAGAAGGTGACAGGAAAGGTTTCGCTGCCTCTTCCTCTGCCTCCATCAGCCTCAGAAATTCAGCAGCCCGATGTTTGGATCGTCTTATTTCAGCAGCGTTTAGCCGACAGGAAGGAGCTTTTAGCTTGGAATATTTGACAGGGTCTGCACCTTGTTGAATCACATCTTTAGGCTTTGCTCTGCAAGATTTTTGTAAAATACTCTCTGAAATGACTTGGAATGCAGCAAACTTTTGTCTTTCTTCTAACACTACTTTTGTCCTTATTATGTCTGTGTATTAAGTATGTGTGGTTGACTAGATCCGCTGCGCATACACGGTACAATCTTTTCAATCGTTGCACGCAGCTACAGCTCACACTACGATGAAACCGCAGGGTTTAAATGTAACACAGATTACGATGTTTGTTCTCACGCTGTGCGACCCGACACTCTGATGCGATCTACTTGCTCAGGCCGTACGTCTAAAATCCAGGTGGGACTCAGCTCCACAGTGAGATGGCGCTACTCGGACTCGTCTATCCAGAAGAAAAACCAGTAGCAGAGGAACATGAAGCTCACTAGAGTGAAACGCGCTGCCTTGGATATTTGGGCGATTTAGTGCTGAAAGCCCTAAAACGAAAAGGAGACGACGTATTTGGACAAAGACGTGGCTGAGCTAACATGGCTACTATGCTGCTGGGTTTTCCTCTGAGAGGAAGAAGAAGAAGAAGAATCCTTCTTTGCCCACGACCACCTTACGACGGTTGACTGAATTTCAAAGATGTTTGGTTTTCTCCCGACCTACGATTCCTGATGGGGAGGCGGTCGTTAGAGGCGGATCGCCCCTCGTTACCCCCTGTACGCTACACCACGCACCATTAGGATGAAAGTCGACCCGATCGAAAAAATCTCGTACGACTGGAGAATCGTCCCGAAAAGGGCAAAAAATATGACAGTGTACACCCAGCTTTAGGAAGTCATGAGATCATTTTTAGCAGCAATATTATGTTTTATTTGTTAATTCAAACAATCAGAAAGAGTAACTAAACTGTAAATCATTCTGATGATATGTTTACGTTGGCCGTCCTTCGTGCTCGTCCTCATTTTCCCTTACCGGTGGTGAGTCTGACTGATTACTAATCTTCTTTTGGAAAGTAAGCTTGTATGAGCGACGCAAACAGCAACTGTTAAACAGAGCGTCCATGAGGAGAAATGGGCTTGCTCACATTTAATAGGCGGTCAGGAGCAGGTATAGGGTTGTGCATGCAATTTTCTTTTAAGTGGAGAGGGCTGGACTTTTCGAAAATTCGTGAAAATGCCTTTAAATGCCGCTATGCCTTAGCAAAAAGTAGTTTATTCAAGTATACCAAAAGTGCACTAATTTCATACTTAAAATCAGGCAGTGCACTTAGAGTTTACTTCTTCTAAACTATATGAAATATAAAATTGTACAGAACAGTTGTATGAAACACACAATCATGAAAATAAAATACACACAATAAAATCAACAATGAAATAAAATAATAGCAATACTTGGCCAAGTTCTAATTCTCAGTTCTAAATATCTTGGGTGCACCCTCTTAATCTGAATTCAAATTGGTAATAAACAATTCAGATTAAATTCAGTTCCAATTCAGGTTTGACTCATCATCATTCACCTGAGGAGAATGTCCACCACAGCGGTCTGTTTTAATGTCCGAAATAAATCTTGCAAAAAAATAAGGTCTTAAATCCTAAAATCAAACAATAAAAGTGAAAAAATGTCAGTCAATGGTCCCGTGCATAACCAACTGTGCGTGAAGATGTGAGTGAAACAGGCCTACCACACCGCAGGGTGCAGCAGGACTCCAAATGGAAAAGAATGAATCCAGTTCTTTCTCT
The DNA here is from genome assembly GCF_016077235.1 of Cyprinodon tularosa. NCBI lineage: Eukaryota > Metazoa > Chordata > Actinopteri > Cyprinodontiformes > Cyprinodontidae > Cyprinodon > Cyprinodon tularosa. The sequence goes on from NW_024038080.1 coordinate 37,692, forward strand.
AAGTCCAGGTGGGAAGGCTCGCCATCAATCACCGGAGGAACCCACCTCAGGAATAATCCAGCATAAAGAAAAAAAAAACCTGACCTGTCAACAGACAGGACCAGCAGAATAACAGAATTTTTATTAAGCTGTTCTAGCTTTAATCCTTGAATCATGCTTCTCTAGATATCATATCCAACATCAATGTGTTAAGTTACTCAATTTTGAAATAACCATTTCCCTTTTACCTCAATGCAGTATTTCACCACATTATCAATTCACTTATTCTTCTAATTGTAAAATATTTTTCAACACAATAATAAAACGTTACATTTTAACCAACTCAGTAAAAATTTACATTTTAATTATTAACTACATCCAACTAAATGCTATTTTTCAACAGCAATGTGATGAACAGAACAAAAACCTAAAGGAAATGCACAAAATATGCTTACCGATCTCACTGCAACCTGTTTGGGACAACAATATGATGGACAGGTGGGGCACTTCAACTGAATGGAGAACAAAATGAACCTCCAGAAACTAATAGCTAAGAGCTAACAAGGCTAGCAAGGTAGCTTTAATGCTCGGCAGAAAACTTTAGTTTTTAACTCACCTCAACTATTTCCAGCTTGAACTGTGGATGATAAACGGTAATTTTAACTGCAAACTGTTTGTTTTAAGTTTGTATCCGAACTATAACTGTCAGACTATCACACTGCACAGCTCAGCAGTCTCCTCCTCATGCCAGAACTGGTACTGCAGACGCGGGGAAACAAGACGGGACCCGCGCGGCAGTGGTCCTCTGACTCTTAAAGAGACATCGCCATTTTATGTATGTTACATGTACTTTAAACTTAAAAATGTCCCAATTTAGTTCTATGGAGTATTACTTTAGTAATACTTCAAGTACACTAAAAGTACATTGTTCGGTGTACTTTCTAAACTTATACTTAAGTATTCTTAATAGAATTTACTTCACGTATACCACTTTTTTTTTTACAAAGGGATGCCTTTAAACTTACTGCTAAAGGTGAAACTTGATTGCTACATTCATAACAAGTTGAACAATGACAAACTGAAAAACAGTCCACAAATACAACAACACAATCTGCAAAGCAACAGAGCGAAACGTGCAGAAAATCCTCTGGACTTTGTTTCCAAGTTTGAAGACGTTTCTCTTCCATCCAGGAAGATTTTTCAATTCCAAATGTCAGAAATAGCGTTTAGTTCCAGGTTTTATCCAGCAGCCCAACAAAGCCTGGTTTTAGTTTAGAAAACATGCAAATAGAAACGGATGAACGGGTCCCCCCCTTTGGAATAGGGGTCGTCTTTGAAAGGGGGTTGTTAGGGGGAATAGTTGGCCTGGCTGAATAGGTGAGGTCATCTTTTCCCCTGTAAAGGGGTTGGGATTGCAGACTGTACGGTGGCCCTGAAGTGCAAACTGCAACTACAAATCTAAAAGCGCAACTACATTAAGGAAAACACAATTACATTAACCTACCGGAAAAGGCAGGAACCAGTGGGAAACATGAGACATCGCTGATTGGACGACGGCGCCGTGTGACCCTTGAACCGGAAGTTGCGTAGTCTGAACAGTCCAGCTTCTTTTAAGTGTGTCTTCAGTGTACGCAAACTAACTGAAATTTGGTGATTAGTCTTGAGCACATCCAGTATCACCTCGTACGTATGTCCTGATTCAAAATATTCCTGGATAACGGCAGCTATGTTTGGAGCGCCGACAATATCCATGTTTTCAAAAGCCGCAGCAGGCAGAATGACTTCCGGTTCAAGGGTCAAACGGCGCCGTCGTCCAATCAGCGATGTCTCATGTTTCCCACTGGTACCTACCTTTTCCGGTAGGTTAATGTAATTGTGTTTTCCTTAATGTAGTTGCGATTTTAGATTTGTATTTGCAGTTTGCACTTCAGAGCCACCGTAAGACTGGGACCCATTCATCCATTTCAGTTTGCATACAATCTATGCCCGTACTCATTGTTAGGTAAAAGCAGGAAGGCGTTGATCATCAGATTTTTTAACCCAGCAGATCCGGCAGCCAAGCTTGGGGGCCGAGGCCCCATCCCCTGAAATGAGACATGAATCATCAGGAGGTCAGAATGTAGATCAGATCAGAGGAAATTAGCAGCTCTGCTTCCCAGCAGGTTTTGGAAGGTTGTTTAAATGAGAAGTTGCTGTTTTTCCTTTCATGCTTCTTCATATCTGCTGCATGCAGAGTAAAAATCTGTTTCTCCTGAATACGTCCAGAAAAGAAGCCGTCAGGAAGCACAGATTTATGGGAATTTGTGTTGCACAGCTAGCCTGGTGAGCTACTGTGGCCGACAAGATAATCATTGATGCAACTGCTAGCCAGCCACAACAGCTCGCTAATTTAGCTGATTTCCTGCCACCAGTGTATACCTGACTGTAAATCACATGCTAGACGAGGACTAGCCAGGAAGTCAGCGATGGCTGCGACTGCTGCGATTTGATTGGCTCCTAGATGTTAACGTTGTCTGCATAGAAGGAGAGCAGTGATTGGAGGAGAAGATCTCTGTGGTTCCCTGTAACGCAGCTAAACTGGGAGCATGGTGAGTTATTTCTGATGGAGGGTCCAGTAACTGAGGTTACAATAACAAAGAAAAAGTCCGGTCAGCAAGAAATAACCAGTTGGTCATTATCTATACCTAAAACTAATACGTTTGCAGTGATAAAAAAAATAAAAATAATAAATTAGTCGCGATCGCTGAGTCTGGGAGCAGCCATCTTTGCCCAAATATAGTAGCCCCTCCCTCCTGCCATCTTCCAGCAGTGACGTCATGGTGCGGTAAGCCTAGCGCCATTCTCCCCGCTTTACAAGCTAAATCAATGGGAACTACTAGACACATCTGCAATCAACAACAATTATTGAAGATTTCCAGAGGACTTCACCATTGAAATTCACCAGAGCTATAGTGAAACTGACAATGCCCACGTGCATGGCAGCTGGATGCTGGAATACATCGGGTAAAAGTGAAAAAAAGTTATTCCACCTTTCTGATTCCTGATCCTCCACGGACGGGTTGGTCGTTGGATCGCCAACTTGAAGAGGGAGGATTTGCCATCGAACTTCTGGCCAGAGAAAAAACACGTAATATGTAGCCAACATTTGGAAGAAGAATGTTTTCAAGATGACTTGGATAATAGCGCGTTGTGACAAACACCAGATACAGCACTGGGACTTGATCAACAGCCGATACCGCACCGTGACGTCACTAACCAGTTGGTGGCAGTAGTGTTCTTTGACAAACATGGATGCCTCCAGTAAAACACATTCACATGAAAATTACTCTGAATTAAAAACACTGATTATTTATTGAACAGGATGGAATCATTTCACATTTAAAGAACTTTCAGAAGTTTGGATTCTCAATATGAGCGACTTTTCCTTTAAAGGTAGGAAAGAAGATTCTATGGATGACATGTGCAACGGCTTTTGGACATATCAGTGACATATCTCTGTGCTGGAAATGCCTCCGCCGGTAATTTTGTATTTCACCTATAGAGGCAGCAAAGTGCCAGGATGCACCTAGTCAGTAGGAATTCTCCATAAGAAGAAAAGGTCTCTGCCGTCATTATCACTGCAAGTTATATTTAAAATTTGTTGGTTTGTTCTAGCTGCAGCTGATGCTACTTTTAATACAGAATTAAAGTTATTTATATATGTAACGATCCAGAATCCCTTCATCTCATTGGTCGAGTCAAGTGTTGCTCGCGGTGAAGATAGCGGGAGACAACAGAGCAGCATCACCAGGCTCGGACTGGGAACGATTTTTGGCCCTGGCATTATTCCATCCACACAGACCCATCTGCCAGTCTAGGCGGCATGTGGGCAATGAAATAGAATAATGCAAACAGATGCAAAACCCCATCATGCATTGCAACTTATTTTTGCAAAATATTCTAACATAAATTCGCCAAATATAAGAGGGACTTCGTAGTTTGGTTTAAAGAAAGCATTTTTGTTTTATTATTATTCAGGTTCTTGCAAGGATTTTACAGTTTGAAGAAATAGAAAATGACACCATATTCCAACCGTCACAAAGATGTGCATGAAGGAAGGGCTATATATACTGCATTATCATTTAGGGAGTTAACACTGGGTTACTGCTTCAGCTCCTTCAGTTATTTACTGTCACAGGTAGGAGCTTCAGCCGGAGTATAACTGTTGGGGCCCCTATGATTTAAGGAGGGCCGGCCCTCGCACGCTGACATTAGGCCCCGCCCACCTCTCAGGTTACCAGTCTGTGTCATGAAGGGATTAGATGTCTAACCCATATGCAGAAACACACGGAGGTTAGGAGAAAGTTCAAAAGGTCTATTGACAAAAGGTGTAAATAAAATGTGAACAGGAACTTGGGTGGTCAGACTGGTCACAGCTGGATCTCCACTGAGGAGGACAGAGAGGTTAGAGGAGTTCCAGGTAAACTGCTGTTTATCAGATGATGGGGGGGAATACCTGCTTAGAAGTGGAACTGATCAGCAGGGGGGGAAACTTGAGGGTCCAGAGGCTAGTAGGCAGGCAGAGGGCTGAGGGCTAGCAGAGACTGAACTGAGTGCAGGCAGGCGGAGAACTGAGAGCTTGGCAGAGGCAAACTGAGTGCAGGCAGGCAGATTCCAGGTTGAGGTCTCTCTCTTCAGTGTTTCAGGTTTCCAGGCAGGTCAGGTTCTGAGAGACAGGGAGAAAACAGGGTCAGACAGGTTCACAAGAATCAGGCAAGATCTGGTAGACTGGCTCAGGCTTTGCTGGTACCATTACTGGCAAACACTCTGGCACTGGAGTGTCAGTCTCCGCCTCCTTAAGTAGGAGCCTCCTGATGAGCAGATTGAAGACAGGTGTTGCAGTCAGCTCATGCCCCCAGGTGATCTAGTGCGCCTTCTGGTGGAGAAGATGGACACAGCCTCCAGATCCCAACAGTCTGAGCCAAAGACAAACAACTCCTCACTGCTGCAAGATTTCAGAGAAAATAAAAGTGGAAAAAATGTAGACTATTGCTGCAAAATTTAGCTTTTTTTTTTTTTTACAACTACAGCCTACAGTTATTGCATTTAAGGCACGAATACACTCACCGGCCACTTTATTAGGTACCCCATGCTAGTAACGGGTTGGACCCCCTTTTGCCTGCAGAACTGCCTCAATTCTTGGTGGCATAGATTCAACAAGGTGCTGGAAGCATTCCTCAGGGAGTTTGGTCCATATTGACATGATGGCATCACACAGTTGCTGCAGATTTGTCGGCTGCACATCCATGATGCGAATCTCCCGTTCCACCACATCCCAAAGATGCTCTATTGGATTGAGATCTGGTGACTGTGGAGGCCATTTGAGTACAGTGAACTCATTGCCATGTTCAAGAAACCAGTCTGAGATGATTCCAGCTTTATGACATGGCGCATTATCCTGCTGAAAGTAGCCATCAGAAGTTGGGTACATTGTGGTCATAAAGGGATGGACATGGTCAGCAACAATACTCAGGTAGGCTGTGGCGTTGCAACGATGCTCAATTGGTACCAAGGGGCCCAAAGAGTGCCAAGAAAATATTCCCCACACCATGACACCACCACCACCAGCCTGAACCGTTGATACAAGGCAGGATGGATCCATGCTTTCATGTTGTAGACGCCAAATTCTGACCCTACCATCCGAATGTCGCAGCAGAAATCGAGACTCATCAGACCAGGCAACGTTTTTCCAATCTTCTATTGTCCAATTTCCATGAGCTTGTGCAAATTGTAGCCTCAGTTTCCTGTTCTTAGCTGAAAGGAGTGGCACCCGGTGTGGTCTTCTGCTGCTGTAGCCCATCTGCCTCAAAGTTCCACGTACTGTGCGTTCAGAGATGCTCTTCTGCCCACCTTGGTTGTAACGGGTGGTTATTTGAGTCACTGTTGCCCTTCTATCAGCTCCAACCAGTCTGGCCATTCTCCTCTGACCTCTGGCATCAACAAGGCATTTCCGCCCACAGAACTGCCGCTCACTGGATGTTTTTTCTTTTTCGGACCATTCTCTGTAAACCCTAGAGATGGTTGTGCGTGAAAATCCCAGTAGATCAGCAGTTTCTGAAATACTCAGACCAGCGCTTCTGGCACCAACAATCATGCCACGTTCAAAGTCACTCAAATCACCTTTCTTCCCCATACTGATGCTTGCTTTGAACTGCAGGAGATTGTCTTGACCATGTCTACATGCCTAAATGCACTGAGTTGCCGTCATGTGATTGGCTGCTTAGAAATTAAGTGTTAACAAGCAGTTGGACAGGTGTACCTAATAAAGTGGCCGGTGAGTGTATGTTTACAAGTTTGCACAAGTTTGCTGCTGCACTAAAAATGTGCACTATTTATTTATTTATTATATATATAATTTGACAGTTTGAAGCTAAGCAGGACGGGCTTATGTTTAAGATAATCATTTTATTCAGCAAATTTTGTTATTTTGTACTAAAGTGAATTGCTGAATAATAATGTTTTCCATGGGTTCAAGTCGCTCACAAATATGCATCTAATTCAAAGCAGATTTCAGTCAAATAGTTTAAAAAAAATAAATTTCGCACACAAAGGGGGGCTAAAAAAATCACCACGCCAGGAGGGGTGAAGGCAGGCGGGTCAGCTGGGACGCACGGGAGGTTTCCCTTTTCTTTCTTTTCAGGGAGTTGGCAGCCCTACTTCCAAGTGATGTTACCATGGTGATTCCCCCCTTCTTGATGAGTAAGGGGGGGGGGGGGGGGGGGGGGGAGAGAACAAGGAGCCTCAAACTATCTGATTCTGTATGAGAACCAAAACAACAGAACTAATCTGAACCTTCAGATTAGGTTCAGCTGATTCTTTAGGTCCGTTTTCCATCTCTGTCAGCAAAGGAGCAGAGCTGAGGAGGCACCATTATCCAGAAGGAAACACCAGCTCCTAACCGCTCCTTCAGGCGGGATGAGTTCCACGTAAATGAGTCTGAGAGCTCCCCACGGAGCTGCAGGGGCTCTCTGAAGCAGAAAACCCTGTGTTTCCATCCAGGAACCATCTGAGCCGCTAATTTGTCAGAGCGAATGAAGCTGTGAGGCTGACAGCTCATTAAAAGCCTCAGTGTGTTTCCTCCCAGGTAGATGAGGGAGGAATCCCCCTCCTTCCCTTTAATCGTCATGTGTTGCTTCATTTCTGTGAAGTTGAAGGCTCGTCCGGCCGTCTGCGTTGCTGCTGCTCGCTTTAATGAGCGGGGAAGGAAACATGCTGAAGTATGCACAGAGATGCATTCTCCCGCGCTCTTTACCCGCCTCAGCAATCACTCCAACATGGCCCCAAAATCTTAACCTGTCTGAGCTTCTTTCTTAAAACATCAAGCTGTGATGTTCCTAATGTCTGCAGCATCGTTGTGATTGTTGAGGTCTGATAAACCTCCTTCAGATCTGAGGGCGTCTGTCAGCAGCAGTCAGCTCTCCACCGCCGCTCGTTAGGGTTCAGCATCGTTATCTGACTGCAGAAGGATTTTCCAGAGTCGAATCACCGCAGGGGTCCAACTGCAGGACCCCATCATAGGTGCATGAAGTAAAGCTGCAGGATTTCTTCTCTGCAAACAGCCACCGGCTTCTCTTAATGAAGTGCTGCATAATAAAAAAAAAAAAAATGGAGGTTGTTAGATTAGAGAATCAGCAAAAAAAAAAGATGTTTTTCTATCCATTTCAATTCAGGAATAAATGAAAAAATTGAAAAGTCTGGATTATTTAGCTTATGCAGGTGAAGATTCTCAGTCATCAGGTCAGAGTCATTCCAAAAAGGATAAAAATCAATCCACTGGACTTTGTTTCCAAGTTTGAAGACGTTTCGCTTCCCATCAAGGAAACTTTTTCTATTAAAAATTTCAGAAATAGCGTTTAGTTCCAGGTTTTATCCAGCAGCCCAACAAAGCCTGGTTTTAGTTTAGAAAACATGCAAATAGAACCAGAAGTTCGGGTCCACCTGCGATGGACTGGCGACCTGTCAAGGGTGAACCCCGCCTCTCGCCCGTAGACAGCTGGAGACCCCACTTAAGCGTGTCTGAAAATGGATGGATGGATGGAACAGGTCCACCGCTTAGTAATGGGGAATCATTTTGGGTTCTTTGTTAGCCTGCAATACCCGACACTGGTCTATGCCTCTGAAAGGGAGGTCGTTATGGGGCATTGTTGGCCTGGCTGCAGGCGAGATGTCGGGTTGAAATGATAGCAGGAAGGAATGAACTCTATGGCTGCATTGTAGGTTTTGAAGGAGCTATAATTTTAATTCTATACGTTATTTAATGGAAAAACCGCAATTAACCCTTTAAAGTCAAGTGTATCATATTTGATACAGGAGATTTTGAAACCTCTGCATCATCAGTGTGAAGTTTTTGTTCTTCAAACCCTGACCTACATAATCAGACACACGTAGTGAACAGAAAACATATGAAAGATGATATAGAAATGCGTAATATATCGAAATTGATGCAAATAAATAATGTAATTTAATGTTTTTACAAAATTTATATAGTTATTTCATTTGTCACAAAGTTTCAATGCCAATTCTAATTTTGGAAAATTAGAATCTTCTGTCAATTATTTCCTGGTTCAGGCTTTAAAGGGTTAATAAAATTGATATTTTGAAGTTAGACGAAGATATTCGTTGATTTTAGCACGTTTATAATGTAAACAACATTAAAAGAAAAGCTCTTTGGGCGTGCAGGTGACCCAACGTACGAAGGCCTTAGTCCCAGAGGCCAGGTGACCCGGGTTCGAAACCGTGCTCTCATTCCCCCTTTCCTGTCAGCCTACTGTCAGAAAAACAAGCCACTAGTGTAAAAAAAAAAAAAAAAGAAAAGCTCTTTATGTGGGATAGACTGACAACAAGTTTCACTTTTTACTACAATGGATGAATTCATGATTTTTTAATTTATATAGATAAAAAGGTCAATATTTGGGAGAACTTGATCTCAGCAGTATTGATCCGCCTCCATCAGGATCACAAGCTTTAATGAGAAAGTGTAAAAACCAATCAGCGTACCGTGTGGTTCAATAGAATCAATGAAAGTTCTCCGTACCACCTTTATCTAAAAAGCAAAAGAGAGAAAGGATAGAAATAGAATGAATAGAAAAGCAAAGGTTGGGTCCTGAGGAAATCCTGGAGGAACGGGGAGCAGCTGGATTAGCAGCTCTGGTGATGATGGTTCCTGCGTTCTTGTCCTGCAGTGCACCGTGTGGGACTGGGACTCCAACGGGAAACACGACTACATCGGGGAGTTCGAGGCCTCGTTCAAGGAGATGAGGGGAGCCATCGATGGGCGACAGGTGAGGCGTCACCATCCTCCTCCGAAAAACCCTGCAGGTCTGAATCTATCTGCAAACTGCGACTGAAAGGCTTAAAAACACCAGAACAGGTTATTAAGATTGATGTGTTTGATATAAAAGCTATTAGCAGTCTGGATGTGGACTGCAGGTTTATCGGCTGCTAAAGGTCGTCCTTCGGCTTTAAATAGAGCGGGAGCTCAGGCAGCTGGTTCAGCTGGCAGACAGGCGCTCAGGTATCTGTTCTCTGCACGTCTCCCTCTGCTGCACAATCAATTTAGCGACTCAGCGAGTGTCAGACTGAGCGACACCGCGGCCCGAACACCCTGACACACACCAGGCCAGGCGCTGCCCTGCTGCCCGCCCTTATCAGCCTGAGCTGTTGGTGAGGAAGGAGACACCTGCTGGTCCACCTGCACAGATCTTCAGACAGATCATTCATGGTTGGTTCCTTCTTCTAATGAAGGAGTTAAAGTCTGTTCTGAGGAGCAGGAATTAAAGTCTAAGGAGAAATAGATCCAGATGTTTCCTTCATCATCAGTGATGTTATTAAGGTGAGCTCTTATTACCTGAGATCTTCTCCAGTCCTGAAGCTGCTTCTTTCTGATTTGAATCTTCTTCCAGAAATGCTCCACAGAGAGGAACTTTGATCTTGGATGAGCAGGAACCATTGTTCCTGGTAAAAGTCCAAACCATAACTATTTGTTTTGAGGTGCATCAGCACTGCAACAGTGGAACAGGCCCACAGCATGATGCTGCCACCACCATGCTTCACCAGTTACTACTGTAGCATCAAATTCGACAGTTTTCTGTCCACGGAGCCAGCTGCACTGAAGATGTCTGATCTGGAAGAAAGACTTCTCAGTTTATGGTGATTTTCACTATCGACAGTCATAGTGGCGTTCCAGCGGTTTCTTCACCAGCATCCAGTTTTTTAATGGCAGGCTTTAGCCTGAGTGATTGTTCCTGGTTTATTCCTGGTCCCTGGGTCATTCCTGGTTCCTAGATGATTCTTGTTCCTGAATGATTCCTGGTTCCATGGTGGTTCCTGGTTCCTGGGTGGTTCCTGTTCCTCAATGATTCCTAGTTCCTTGGTGGTTCCTGGTTCCTGGGTGGTTCCTGGATGTTTCCTGGTTCCTTGTTTATTCCTGTTCCTTTGTGGTTCCTGGGTGGTTCCTGGATCCTGGGTGGTTCCTAGTCCCTTGATGATTCCTGTTCCTGAAATATTCCTGGTTCCTTGGTGGTTCCTGGGTGGTTCCTGGTTCCCGGGTGGTTCCTGATTCCCGGATGATTCCTGGTTCCTGGATGATTCCTGTTCCTCGATGATTCCTAGTTCCTTGGTGGTTCCTAGTTCCTGGGTGGTTCCTGGATGTTTCCTGGTTCCTTGTTTATTCCTGTTCCTTTGTGGTTCCTGGGTGGTTCCTGGATCCTGGGTGGTTCCTAGTCCCTTGATGATTCCTGTTCCTGAAAGATTCCTGGTTCCTTGGTGGTTCCTGGGTGGTTCCTGGTTCCCGGGTGGTCTCTGGATAATTCCTGGTTTCTTGGTGGTTCCTGGTTCCTGGATGATTCCTGATTCCTGTGTGATTACTGGTTCCTTGTTTATTCATGGTTCCTTGGTGGCCCCTGGTTCTGGGGTGGTTGCTGGATGATTCCTGGTTACAGTTTTTTTTTTATTGTTCTGGGTGATTCTTGGGTGGTTCCTGGGTGGTTCCTAATTGATTCCTGGTTCCTTTGTGGTTCCTGGATCCTGGCTGGTTCCTAGTTCCTGGATGGGTCCTTTTCCTGAAAGATTCCTGGTTCCTTGGTGGTTCCTGGTTCCCAGGTGTTTTCTGGATAATTCCTGGTTCCTTGGTGGTTCCTGGTTCCGGGGTGGTTGCTGGATGATTCCTGGTTACAGTTTTGTTATTGTTTCTGGGTGATTCTTGAGTGGTTCCTGGTCCCTGGGTGGTTCCTGGGTGGTTCCTGGTTCCCAGGTGTTTTCTGGATAATTCCTGGTTTCTTGTTTATTCCTGGTTCCTTTGTGGTTCCTGGATCCTGGCTGGTTCCTAGTTCCTGGATGGGTCCTGTTCCTGAAAGATTCCTGGTTCCTTGGTGGTTCCTGGTTCCCAGGTGTTTTCTGGATAATTCCTGGTTTCTTGTTTATTCCTGGTCCCTGGGTGGTTCCTGGTTGGTGATTCTTCAGTGGTATCTTTGTGATTCCTGGGTTGTTTATGGTTCCTGAGTGGGTTATGACTGGGTTCTTAGTGGTTTCTTTTTTATTCCTGGTTCCTGGGTTGTTTTTTTGGTAATTCCTGAGTGCTTCCAGGGTGATGTCTTGATAGTTCCTAAACACTTGGGGATATTAATGTATTCCATAGAAAGTTGGTTCCCAAACTTGTCCAGACTGGTTTTTTATCTACATCAAACAGGTTAGCAGTGAGCTTCAGGACTGATTCCTATTAAACTTAATTTATCATTAAAAACTGCAAACTAGAACTGCTTTATTTTCCTTCAATTGAATTCTTTGGAGGATTAAAAGTTCCTGTCAGAAATTTCTGGAGGAAATGTAGAATTAACCAAACCTTCAAAGGAAGAAGTGAACCATCCCTAACTGAGGAAATGAACTGTTTCAGAGGCCAAATGTTCTGTTGATCAATTGAAAGGAATTAATGAAGGATTTACCAGAACTTCCTCCTATTTCTGCTCTCAGAACTGTTTCTGGTTTCTGCAGTTTTTGCAGCTGATAATTTTAACCTGAGGAATTCAAGCTGCATGTTTCTCATCTGTGATAAAAAGTAGAACCATATTTTCTCCTGACATCACATCCACCTGCCTCAGATCCCGTCCAGGTTTGGATCAACTCCCGGGGGATCAGTCTGACCTGGAAGCGGCCCATTAGCCCTGCTTGTTTTCTCTAATTGAAAAATTATACTTTAAGATTATAGAGCTTAGAGCATCTTTGATCAATAATAGTTAATAAAGGGTCTAATGAATCCAGATAAAGGTTCCCCTGAAGGAATACGCCATGTTCCCTTCATTCCCAGTATGTTCTGTGGGTTTCCATCCCAAAGCAGCTAACAGGCCGATTTCTCAGCTCTGCTCCTCGGCAAACGAGGTTCCTCACAGACGATCTCTGGAAAGACAACAGAATTCCTCGGCAGAATTCCTGGGCTCATTCCTGGATCATTTATGTGACACAGATGGAGTCATAGCGCCGTGTGTCACCGTGCTCTCCGGGTTTGATCTGATGGAGTCAGAACAGACCCGACTAGAGAGTCAGTGTGTGTTTGGTTCTGCTGAAGTCCAGTCTCTACCTCTGAGCTCCAATCTGGGTCCAAAACATTCACACAGAACTAATATAAATAGAAAAAAATGTGTTCCTGTTCCTGGTTGTGTCCGGCCATCTCACCCAATGCAGAACCGTCAGCCGAGATGGATATATACCTAGAACCTCCTCTTTCATCAGTGGGAGTGTTGGTCTAGGGTTAGAGCAGTGCGCTTGTGCTTTGAGATGGTTGTAAGTACCCGGTTCGATCCCCAAGGGGGGGTTAAATGTAGAGAGGGAATTTCTCCAGTGTGCGTTCAATAAAGTTCAATTATTGTATCTTAATTATTGCTTTTATTATTTGAACTTTCTCCATCTTCAGTAGTTTTTCAGAGGTTTCTACTGTTCTAGGTTCCACTTAGATCTTCCAAATCCAGCTGAATGTTTTGCCAATAGAACAGAAATAAGCTGCAGGTTCTGTCAGGAACAGAAAGACAGAACCGCTTTAACTCCTCCCCCTGTGCTTGTGTTGCAGGTCCAGTGGCCGTGCATGAATCCCAAATATAAAGTCAAGAAGAAGAACTACAAGAACTCTGGGATTGTTATTCTGAACCAGTGCAAGGTGACTCCCTGACTCTGATGTCTCCTCATTTTCTCCTGCAGGCTGACAGTCAGACCCATAGATTGTTAGAAGAAGCAATTATTCAGCTGGAATAACCTGGAATATGCTGCTGGAACAGGAGGAGAAGCGGACAGGAAACCCTGTGGGAACCCCGGGAAACCCTGGGGGAAGCCTGTGCAAACCTTGGAAACCCTGGGAAACCCTGTGGAACCCTGGGAAACCCTGGGGGAACCCTATGGAACCATGGGGGAACCCTGTGGAACCCTGGGGGAACCATTGGAAACCCTGTGGAACCCTGGGAAACCCTATGCAACCCTGGGGGAACCCTGTGGAACCCTGGGAGACCCTGGGGGAACCCTATGGAACCCTGGGAAACCCTGTGGAACCCTGGGAAACCCTGGGGGAACCCTATGGAACCATGGGGGAACCCTGTGGAACCCTGGGGGAACCATTGGAAACCCTGTGGAACCCTGGGAAACCCTATGGAACCCTGGGGGAACCCTGTGGAACCCTGGGAGACCCTGGGGGAACCCTGGGAAACCCTGTGGAACCCTGGGAGACCCTGGGGGAACCCTATGGAACCCTGTGGAACCCTGGGAGACCCTGGGGGACCCCTCTGGAACCCTGGGGGAACCCTGTGGAACCCTGGGAGACCCTGGGGGAACCCTATGCAACCCTGGGAAACCCTGTGGAACCCTGTGGAACCCCGGGAAATCCTGGGGGAACCCTATGGAACCCTGGGAAACCCTGTGGTTCCCTTGGGAAACCCTGTGGAACCCTGGGGGAACCCTATGGAACCCTGGGAAACCCTATGGAACCCTGGGAAACCCTGTGGAACCCTGGGGGACCCTGTGGAACCCTAGGGAACCCCTGGAAACACTAGGGGAACCCTATGGAACCCTGGGACACCCTGTGGAACCCTGGGGGAACCCTATGGAACCCTGGGAAACCCTGTGGAACCCTAGGGAACCCCGTGTAATCCTGTGGAACCCTGGGGGAACCCTGTGGAACCCCGGGAAACCCTGGGGAACCTATGGAACCCTGGGAAACCCTGTGCAACCCTGGGGGAACCCTTGGAAACCCTGTGGAACCATGGGGGAACCCTGCAACTGAATGAATATCAGATAATATTCAGGCTGACGACGCTCCCTCTTCTACACATTCCCCCAGATCCATCCTCAGCAAGGAGGAGAAACTGAATCATGGACCAGATGATTCCCTCCGATCTGCAGGCAGCAGAGAAACAAAGATCTTAGTTCAGAAGGCGCTTGGCATTGGATGATGGAATGAGAACGAGCCGCTGCCCTCCTTCCATCAGAACCACATGACACGTGAACTTTTCCCCTGATCCAGTTCTGTCAGAGCAAACCGAGCCGTGACAGACGGAGCTGGAACATTTTCTCCATTGTTAAAATCACTTGATTATATTTCAGGCTGCAACACATTCCCAGCTTCACAGCACTGTTCTCTCCCCTCCAGAACCACCAGAACCCAGAGTTTCTGGTGTCCATGGAGTGACTTCCTTTGGGTCAGAGAGACGGGCAGCTGAACGGATCATTAACCATTTCACTGGGGAGCTTTTTACTTTTATGACATCATCCTTTCGTCCTCTCTCCTGTCCCTTCCTGTCTGAGCAAGACGTCCAGATCGACCCAAAAAGCTTCACTGTTTTAATTGATGATGTTTCAGTGTTTCTGAGGTCATTATGAGTCCAGTTTTCAGAACCACTCAGACCCATGTTTTCCGGCATCAGTACCGGGAGCTTTATTCAGCCCGCTCTTCTCTGATTGGCTGCTTCACTGCTTTCCCTTCCTGTCTGCAGATCATCAAGATGCACTCCTTCCTAGATTACATCATGGGAGGCTGTCAGATCCAGTTCACCGTAAGAACACACACACACACCTCTCTATGTTTGTGGGGACTTTCCATTGACTTCCATTCATTTCTACAGCTTGACAGTCACCCTAAACTCAATCTTTTTTTTTTTTTTTTTTTTTTTTTTTTTTTTTTTTTTTTTACAGTGTCCTGTCTGGCAAGGTGGCAATAAGAATAATTGTCTTGATGCCAAAAGGAGCCCAACAGATTTTACTTTCACAAGTGTAGCGGTATCGCAATTGCCATACCGCTCCACTTGTTTCATGTATATAAATTGCTTTATTATAATTATGCAGGGAGTTTTACAGTTCATATGGACACTGCAATGTAAGTAGAGCAGAAAAACAGAAGAAGAAGAAGGAAAAAGAAAAAGAAAAAAACAGGACAAAAGATGAAAGAAAGAGGAGATAGGAAGGAGACAATGACAAAACATTTTCGGTCTGCTTCAACACCTGTAATGAGATGGAGAAAAAAAAAAAAAAAAAAAAAAAAAAAAAAAGAAGAACAGCACAACCAAAAAACATGGTACGAGATATACAATAAAGCAAACACCTTGAAACTATCACTAAAGTAATATTATTAAGTCTGACATGTACTCTGTGTTACCTGAAGATATGAATGTGGGGTTTCTGTTTGGAAGTGAATCTCTAAGTACCTGAAGCCTAGCACCTGTAGTTGTTTGTGAGGGTCAACTTGTGCATGTAAAGTTTTAACCATAGAAAAAAATGCTCAATAGTGGTTGTGGAGAGCCGGAGAGGCACACCCCCCAGAGCACTGAGTCCAGCGCCGGGAGACCCAAAGCCCCAGGCGCCCAAGGGGACCCCAGAAGCGAAGGCACCAAGGCGGGGCCAGCCCCGGAAATCAGACCCCACCAAGGCAGGAGGAGAGACAGCCACGAGGAAGCCCCCCAGCCACCGCCATGCCGGCGCCCCGGGGAGCCGCGGGGACGAGTCCGCGGGCCCCGCCGGCAGCCGGCCACCCCGAAGTAGGGCCGGGCGCCGAACACCAGCCCCCCCACGGCGCCGACCGAAACGCCCCAGCCCCACAGAGCACCGAAACACGCCCCGCCCCCCCGCACCAAGCCCCGGCGACCGGCCGCAACACCCACCGCGACCGCACCACCAAGGAAAACACTAAGGCGGCCCCGCCCCCGGCCGGGGCCCATGCGCATCCGCCGCGAACCGGCCACGAGCGCCGCGGGACCCCCCCCAAAACGCCCCTCCGGCCAAAAGCGCAGCCCCACCCCACCAAGACCGATGCCAACAGCGCGCAACGAAACACACCGCGCACAGAATCAGCCCGAGAGCAGAAAAGCCGCCCGGCGCAAAACCGCAAGAGGAGCAGACCGCAGCCGGCGCAACCACCCCCCCCAGCAGCCCGAGGGGCAGCACAAAGCCAGAGCGGAGCGAACCGCGCCGCCCCCCCACCGGACGATGCCAAAGCAGCCCAGCCACGTCCGCCACCCCCCCCGCAGCCCGCACCAGGCCCCGACACGCGGCCAGAGCAGCTCCGCCGCCCCGGCCCCCCACCACGCGCCGGTCATAGCCACCCCAGGCCCCCACCCGCACCGCAGCCCCACCCGCCACGATCAGCGGGAACAGAGCAGCCCCGCCATGCCTCCAGGAGGGAAAACCCACCCGAATACCCAGCCAGCGCAGCCAGCCCGCCCAGACCGGCCCCCCAACACTACCCCCGCCGGAGCCGCCCGGACCCCCACACACCAGCGGCGCGCCGCCAGCAGGACCCCCACCCAGCAGGCCCGCCTGCCCCCCGAGAAAACAGACATGCCAAACCCCCCAAAGAAAAAAAGAGAAAAAAAAAAAAAAAAAAAAGAAGGGGCCCCCACAATGCGACAGCGGACACCAGACACCGACCCGCCCGCAACCGCTCCCCCCCACCGAGGACGAGAAAAAAAAAAAAAAAAAAAAAAAAAAAATAACAAATAAATAGGTAAATAAATAAATTAATTAATAATTACAATTAAAATAAATAGGCAAGAGGAGAAGTGCGAGCGGAAAAACCGGAGCCCAAAACAGGACCCAAGACCCGCACCCCACCATGCCGCGCAGCTCCCCCCCTCCCCGAACCGATACCACAGAACCGGCACAGGAAAGAAACACCGCCCAGGAACCGGCATCGTAGCGAAGGCACCGGCACCGACCCCGAAAATCCCCGAACAACACCCAGCCCCACCCCGAAGCGGATCCAGTCCCAGGCCCCAGGGATCCGAGGCCCCAAGGGCACCCCACCCCCAGACAGGAGCCCCAGCAAAGCCCCGGCCGGCCGGGGCCAGTGGAGAGGCCGCCAGGAATGAGCCAGCAGTCCCCCGGGCATCCACCCCCAGCTCCACCAGTGCACCGGTGAGCCCCGACGCCAGCCAGCGGAGGGAGAGCAGGACGGGGGGAATGGGCTCCGCACTTAGCGGAGACTTGAGATGTATTTGGGAGAGGGTGCGGTTGAGACCCCAACCTGGGAAAGAAAAAAAAAAAAAAAAAAACACACCATCTCAATCATGCCTTTCCTCCCTAGTGCCCCCACTCGTACCACAGGAAAAAAAAAAAAAAAAAAAAAAAAAAAAAAAATTGAATAAAATAATAATAATAAATAAAGAAAATAACAACGCAGACACACATTCACACATAACACTCACATCCAATAATACCAGGACCAAAAACCCGGTGACACCGGTGGTCGGTCCCGGGACTATCGGATGACCCCATAAGTGAACCTAAAATCCGGATGTGAGGGGAGGGGAGCGGCGACACCGCCACACCAACCCATCTCTTTCCTGCTTCAAGCCCGGCCCCCCACCCCGCACACGGACCGGACCACCCCCCGCAAGAGCCCCCCCCGGGACCGGGGCCCACCCATCCCGCGCCGGCCACCCAACCAGAACCGCCCCCCCCCCCCGAAAAGAACAAAAAAAAAAAAAAAAAACCTTCAACCAGGCACTTCATGCCCCTCCATCCAACCTTCTTTGGGGAGAGCAGAGGTGACAGCCCCGCCACCAGCAGGCCACCTAGGCCCCGCAGCCAGCCCCAGCCAAAACCACGGACCAGGTGGCCCGCTCTTCCTCCAGGCCCCAGACTCCAGGCGGCAGCCGGAGAACAGGGGTGTGAGAAGACCCCGATCCTCACTGCGCCCCGCTCGAATGTGGTGTTGTTGCGTGTTGCTCTCAGATGCAATTAAAACTGGGAGTACCAAGAGGGGGTGTCCGGCACACTCCACCCCCCCTCCAGGAGATAGACGGTGCCAGCACACCCTCCCCCTTCGACAACCCTCAACCCTCAATGTCTAGATGCGAGAGGGGATGGAGGAGGCCGACCGTGGTGAGGCCCATAAAATAAGCCCCCCCCGGTGGCCCTGATCCCCACCCCCCGAAAATGCCCTACATAGATGTGTGTTGTGAAAATGATGTAGATGGAAGTGTCTAAAATGCAAAATAAAATTGGGGTGGGGGACATCATCAGAAGGTGTGGCCCTCCAGTAACGACCCCCTCCCCAAAAACCTACATGTGTGGCCGAGTGATGGAGCAGGCAGAGGGAGGATTTCGGGGATGGGGAGCAAAGGACTGGGGTGCCTGCTGCACTCCCAGGGAGCCAGCTCCCCCGCTGACTCCAATAGGCACCCCCGTTCCCCGAGAGCCCCCCCAGAGAAGGGGGCCCCACCAGTTTCACCACCATAGCCCGGGGGCACGGGACCGGCAGCAGGACCCACCAGCCAGCCGGGCACGGAGCCGACTCCACCACCCCCCCCCCCGTCCTGTCCGTCCAAAAAAATAATAATAATAAAAAAAAATAAATAAATAAATAAGTAGATAAATAAATATAATTAAAAAAAAAAAATAAATAAAAAAAAAAAAAAAAATAAATAAATAAAAATTAAATAAAAAAAAATAATAATAAAAAAAAATAAATAAATAAAAAAATAAATAAATAAATAAAAAAATATAAAAGGAAGATAAGAAAAAAAATAATAATAATAAATAAATAAATGAATAAGGGAAGGGACAATCCCAGCCGGCCAGCCAACGCGCAACACGCAGAGCCCCCACCCCGGACGAAGCCCCACCAGGGGGCAGCACGGACCAGGACCAAGACAGGGAGCCAGACCCAAAGCCCTTCAAAGATCTTCTTCCCTCTATCACCACCCCCCACCCCCCCTCCGGAGATGTAATCCCTCCCCTACAATAACAATCAAGCTACTCACCACACAAGCGACAGAAGACATCCAGGCCGAGATCATACCTACTCCCCCTCCCTCCCCTTCCCCCACTTACAGAGTGCAAACCCGTGAGGGGGTAAGCACTTGCCATAGGTGTTAATGTCCATGCCCCCCCCAGCCCAGCAGGCCCCGAGGCACCCCGGCACACCAGAGGCCGTGGCAGCAGGGACAGACAGCCAGGCGTACACCGGCCCAGAACCCAAGCAGCACTCCCCACAGAACCCGAACCCCCGAACCCCCACCGGGGACCCCGCCCAAGGGCAATGCGCCCCAGGGATCCCAGGCCCAAGGAGCCACCCCAGACCCACCCCGCAGTAGGGCCGGGCAATGCCCAAAAACCCCCGGCACCGGCGCCAGCACCCCCACCCCGACCCCGGCCCCCGAACGACTCCCCCCAACACCGGTCCCACAGCACCAATCCGAAGAAGAAGAAAGCCACACAACACAGCTAAGCGCAAATCCCGAGCCCCACTCCAAGCCCCGATCCCCCCGCCCACACACCCCCTCCCACACAAAAAACAAACAAAAACAAAAACAAAAAAATTATAATATTCTCCCCCTCACCGGAGAAGAACGGCCGCAAACAAGCCAGTGCCCAACACCCACCGCCACACCACGAGGACCCCTCCACCCAGATGCTCCTCCCCAGAAAAGTCAACATGCCTGCCCTCCCAGGAGACAGGCAAGCCCGCCGAACAGGAATCCCCCCGGCAGCGCACCGCCGGCATGCGGGGGCCCGAGCAGCCCCAACAGAAACAACACCGGAAGGCCGACAAGGACGAACCGACGGCACCAACCAAGCCCCCAGGCGGACTCCCCCACCCAAAAACAAAACGAAACCACCCCCCCCCCACCGACCACAGCAAACACAGCCGCAAGGCAAAGCAAAGGACAGAGCAGCCCCACCCGGCGCACGCCAGAGAGCCAGAGCAGCAAGGCCGCCCCAGCCGCCAGAAGCCGGCACAAGCAGCAAAAAGAAAGCAGCAGACGCGACCCCACCACCCCCGCCGCGCCCGGCGCGAAAGCAGCACGACCCACCCCGCTCCGGCCCCGCACCGCCCACAGGCCGCCGAGAGGAGGACGGCCACGCCGGCCGCGGCCCGTCCCCCCCCCGCCGCCAAACACCGAGCAACCCTCCACTCCCAAGCCGCGCACGATGCACCGCACCACGCGCCACCGGCACCCGCCCCAACAGAGCGAAGCCACACCCCGACCCGGGGGCACTCCAAAGGGACCCCCGACGCCCGCAACCCGCCCACAACAGACACACACGAACCCCGGCCACAGGCGCGACCACCCACGCCCCCCCCGGACGACGCAACCACGGCAAGCACCACGGCCAACCACCGAAACCCGGCACCGGAAGACGAGGCACGCCCCGACGCCCCGCAGAGCAGAAGCACCCCGGCCAGCACCACAAAAGAACCGATGCCCGGCGCCCAGCCCCACCCAGCAGCAGCACAGCCACCAGGCCAGTAGCCCACGTCCGCCACCACGGAACCCCCCAAGAGCACCGCACGCGGCCGCCGCAGGACCCCCCCGCGGCGCCCCAGACCCCGCCCCGACGGGGGCAACAGTCCCCCGGGCCAGACCCGCCAGGCACCCCGCTCCGAGCACCCCCCCGAGCCCCCAGGACCCAAGGACCCCCGAACTAGCCCCCGCGCCCCACAAGACGCACCCCATAGCCCCCCACTACACTAAGTGATGGAGCCGATCAAGGGAGCCCAGAGAGATCGGTCTGATGGGGGATGCAGATGCTGTCTCAAGATTAATATGATCCAACAACAGATCTCTGTACTGATTGATGTTGAGTTTATCCTTACTCTTCCAATTCATGAGGATAGTTTTCTTTGCGATACATAATGCAGTGAATGCCAAGCAAACCGATTTTTTTCCCATAGAGCTTCCCTCAAAGTCACCCAGCAAGCAAACTGAGGGGGAAATTAGGATTTTACAACCCAGGCACAGTGATAGATCCTTACATACCTGTACCCAGAATCTCTGAACCGGCGTGCATAACCATAGCGCGTGAAAATAATTATCAAGTCGATTGCCTGTGCACTGTGGACAGATGTTAGATTGCGCAAAACCCATCTTGAATAATCTTTGACCTGTATAGTGCACTCTGTGGAGGATTTTGTATTGTATTAATTGTAAATTGGGGTTTCTGGTCATGTTAAAAGTTCTTAGACATATCTGAGCCCAGATGTTTTGTTCAAAGCTGACTGATAAATCCTCCTCCCATTTAGTAATAGGAAGAGATATTGTATCATCCAGTTTAGTCAGTGTCCTGTATAACTTAGACAGTAGTTTGGGGGGGGTTAACTCTAGAAACTCTGATATTTTAGTTGGAATTATTAAACCTCCATCAATATGCTTAAATTTATTTCTAATTATAGCTTTGATTTGCTCATATTCTAAGAATTTATTTTTGTTAATGCCATATTGCAAATTTAATCTAGCGAATGTGATAAACTCCGTACCTTCAAACAAATGATCCAGATATGTAATACCTTTATTCTTCCAGTACGGAAAGTTTATCACATTATTGTTTTGTAGAATGTCAGGGTTATTCCAGATGGGTGTACGACTGCACGGGATAAGTGATGAGTTCGTTATTTTTAGAAATTCCCACCATGCTGTCAGGGAAGAGCTGATGTTAATATTTTTGAAACATGGGTGCCGTTTGATCTTAGAGCTAATAAACGGCAAATCTGAGATTATTATATTACTGCATATATCCTGTTCTGTGTCTATCCAGGGCTCATCTAAGGGATTATGTTTTATCCATTTAGAGATGTATTGTAATCTATTTGCTAAATAGTAGTATTGGAAGTTAGGTAAATCTAGTCCCCCTCTGTCTTTAGTTTTCTGTAGTGTTTTTAAGCTGATACGAGGGGGTTTGTCCTTCCAAAGAAATTTAGAGATGGAAGAATCTAGAGATTTAAACCATTCGGTTGATGGTTTATTTGGGATCATTGAAAATAGGTAGTTAATTCTGGGTAAGACCATCATTTTAATTGAGGCTACCCGACCCAAAAGGGAGATCGGAAGCGATTTCCATCTTTCTAGGTCCTCTTCTATTTTCATTAAAAGAGGGGTGTGGTTGAGTTTTGGTAACTCAGCTAGTTTAGATGACACAGTAATTCCCAAATATTTGATATTTCCTGATTGCAATTG
Source organism: Cyprinodon tularosa (assembly GCF_016077235.1). NCBI lineage: Eukaryota > Metazoa > Chordata > Actinopteri > Cyprinodontiformes > Cyprinodontidae > Cyprinodon > Cyprinodon tularosa. Next base: position 60,134 of record NW_024038080.1, read on the forward strand.
TAGACCTGAGGGATTCTGTAGAGAGCAATTAATTGGTAGTATTACAGATTTAGACCAATTTATAGAGTATTCTGAGACTTTTGAGAAAGATTCTAGTAAACTAATCACTTGAGAGAGGCAAGTGTTTGAGTGCTGGAGATAAAGTAATACATCATCTGCGTAAAGACTAATTTTATGCTCCATTTTCATGCCTTTTATACCTTTAATCATATTTGTTTGTCTGATTGTAGCAACCAGAGGCTCAATAAAAATAGCAAAAAGTGAGGGGGAGAGTGGGCATCCCTGTCTGGTGCCCCTCTGGAGACAAAAACTGGAAGATGTTTGATTGTTTGTCCTGACACAGGCTGTTGGGAAGCTGTATAATATTTTTAACCAATTTATAAAGGAATTGCCAAAGCCAAATTTATGTAGAGTAGCAAATAAAAATTTCCAGTTTACTCTATCGAATGCTTTTTCTGCATCTAAGGACAATATATAGGATTTAAGATTTTTGCTGTAGGAATAATCTATTAAATTCAGCAGTCTGCGTGTGTTAGCAGCTGACTGCCTCCCTTTAATGAAACCAGTTTGATCTGGGTGGATTATGAGAGGAGTGACTTTATCTAACCGTTTTGCTAAAGCTTTACAGACTATTTTAATATCCACATTAATTAAGGATATGGGACGATAGCTGGTCGGAAACATAGGATCTTTGCCTGGCTTAAGCAGGAGACTAATGGTGGCAGAATTCATATTAACTGGAAATTTGCCATTATCTAGAGTTTCCTGCAGCATTCTGTGGAACGTTGGGGCCAGAATGTTCCAGAACTCTTTATAGAACTCAGTAGGGAACCCGTCTGGACCTGGCGCTTTATTATTTGGCATGTTTTTTAATGCTTCCTGAACTTCAGCTGTAGACAGCGGTGAGTCCAGGGTCAGTCTTTGACTCTCTGATAATTTAGGAAGAGTTATTTTATCCAGAAATCGCTTGATATCATTATCTGATGGATTTAACTGTGATGTGTATAAAGATTTATAGAAATCTCGGAAGGCATTGTTAATATCCTCCGGATCCTGTAATGTATTACCAATTGAATCTGTAACTGCAAATATAGTCGTTTTTTCTTTGTTTATTTTTAGCTGGTTAGCTAAGAAGCTTCCTGACTTATTGCTATGTTCAAAGTTGTCAATTCGAAGTCTTTGAATTAAAAATTTATTTTGTTTTTCAATAAATTCGTTTAGTTCTAGTTTTATTTTACGGATTTCCCCTAACTTTTCCTCATCTAGCGAGCTTTCTAGTAACTTTATTTTTCCCTCTAATTCCTGGATCTTTTTTTGTTCTAACTTTTTTTTATGAGATGAAAATGAAATAATTTTACCTCTCATCACTGCTTTCCCTGCCTCCCATAGTATAGATGCTGATGTTCCTGGGAAATCATTGCACACCAAGTATGATGCCCACTCTTCCTTGAAAAATTTGAGAAACTCTTCATCTTTAAGCAGTGATGTATTTAATCTCCAGCTCTTGTTTTGTGGGACTATTTTTTTATTTATTAGGGTTAAAGTAACAGGAGCATGATCACTGACAGCAATAGGATGGATTACAGCATCTGAGACATCAGACAGCAGTGAGCTGCTGATTAGGAAATAGTCCAGACGAGAGTAGGAATGATGGACATTGGAAAAGAAAGTGTATTCCTTACTGTTAGGATGAAGAGATCGCCATGCATCGCAAAGACCAAAATCACTCATGTATTGTTTGACTACATTTAATGATTGCCAACTGTGCTGAGTCCCTGTTGTACTCAACCTGTCCATTTCTCCATTTAGACCAAAGTTGAGGTCACCCCCAATAATTAGAGAACAATCCCCGTGCTTTGAAAGTGCATGAAAAACTTTGTGGAAGAATGAGGGGTCGTCAACATTTGGACCATATATGCTGACAATACACAACTTTTGGTTATAAATAGATATTTTAATTATGATGAATCTGCCTTCAGGATCTATAATTTTGTCTAATAAAGTAAAACTGAGGTTTTTGTGGATTAAAATAGCTACCCCTCTCTGTCTCGAGTTATAGCAGGCTGCAAACACATCAGGGAACTCAGGGGAGTTAAGATCACTTATAGATGCCGCTGATTTATGGGTTTCTTGCAATAAGACAACATCTGCATTTAATCTTTTAAGCTGGTTAAAAATCTTAAGCTTTTTCTCTCTGGTGCCAGCCCCATGCACATTCCATGTCACAAACCTTACATTCACCATAGGTGTGAGTGAGAAGATGAAAAGTACATGCCTCTGAATAAATAGTTATACCTAGATGCAGGTAGCATCAAACCGTGTGCTTGTGATTGTGTGGACCACAGGGAAGAAGCAGACGAATAAGGAAAAGGAAGACAGAAAATTAAGAGAGTGCAATGAGTGAGAAAAGGTGAAAGAAAAAGAACCCCAGCCCCATGCATTCTGTACCCAGCTGTAACTAGCAGTCATACCGTGCAAACGTGCTCTAGAGCTGTGCATATATTTCATTTATCCCCGTGAAATGTTCTATACACTTTAATCAGGTGTCACATGCTTTTAAACCCGCCTGTTGTGCATCTAATAAAGCCAAGGAGTGATCTTCTGATCCCTGAACAACTGACCATTAATATAAAGTTTGTCAACTGCTACTGTAGCTCTGACGCCTTCACTGATGTATTTCTTCCTGATTGGGAATAACGCTCGCCTGCGATCTAATATTTCCTTTGGATACTGGTCATTGACGCTGAAATCTGTTCCTCTCAGCTCTCTGCCCTGACTCCTGACCTGCTCTTTCTGCTTGTAATGCTCAAACTTAGCTACAATTGGTCTAGGACGGGATTTATCAGGCTTCTTACCTCCGAGCCGGTGAACGCGATGGAAGGTGATGTTTTTTACCTGGTCCGCCGGGATTTTCAGCTTCTTCTGGAGGAACTCACGTACTATCGCCTCAGGGTCCTCGTCCTGCTGTTCAGCGATTCCAGCGAAGACGAGATTGTCTCTCATGCTCCGCGACTGAATGTCCAGAATGGATTCCTTCATCTTTCTATTTTCGCCGGACAGCTGGATCATCCCCTCGGCGAGTTTGGTGACTTCCCCCTTCAGCGCTTCATTCTCGGCGGTGACGGAGGCCAGCTGAGCTTGGCTGAATTCCAGCGACTCTCTCAAAGCTTGAAACTCCTTATGCAGGACTTCTACCAGGGCAAGGCGGGCGTCCAAGCTAGTTAGCTTTTTGTCGATGGATTCCAGGACGTCGCTGTAGCTCCTGTCTGGAGACAAAGTAGATGTAGAAGCAGCACTGGTTGAACTAGACCGACATCGTTTGGAAGACGGTGTGTTCGTGGATGTGGGATTCTTCGGCTTCCCCATTACGATGTTGTCAAAACACTCGTCCAGGTAGCTCTCCAGGCTCGTCAAGGTCTCGTCTTCCAGTTTGTTCCCTCGGAAATACGGTACAATTGTCAAAGTTTAAATCTGCTTGTTTTATTTACATTTATTGGCTTACTTACCAGGACTGGAATTGTTTGTTTTGAATTACCTGTATGTCGCCATTTTTACTTACGCACACGCCCACAGCTCTCGCGAGATCTCAGCCCTGAGTATAAACTCAATCTTTGACCCCTGACCCTAAAACAGCTCATGGCGTCCAGGCATCGGTCCTCACAACGTGCTATTTCCCCCGCCTGTCATAAAACCGCAGAAAAAAACCCCACTCAGGATTTCAGAGTTTGACAAAGGTCAGACCCAGACCAACGTCTTGCTTCACATTCCCATCAGGGTCTCCCTGGCATCACCATGGTAACAGTAACCAAGGCGACTGCTTCAGCAGCCTCTGTGTCCCAGTTAGAGTCTCACTGGGATGCGTCCAGTGAAACCAGACGAGCTGATCTCTCACCGCCAGGGTTCGGCTCTGCACTCAGAACCAGAACCTGTCAGTGTCAGGCTGAGTCCGGGGTTGAAGAGGACCCAAATGCAGAGACTGAAGCTGAGGTGGTTTCTTGTAAGTTTAATTACAAAAGGTGGCGGAATCTAAACTAACAAAATCCACAAAAAGTCCCAAAAATACTTAAATCCAGAAATAAACTCACACAAAGGGGCAATAAATGTCCATGGCGGTACTGGGAGATTGTTTCAGGCCAGGAGTCAGTCTGTTTTGCTTTCTGAGGACCCAACTGATAAAATAAACAGGCTTTTATCCACCAAAAAGTATGTTTTTCTTATATATTTGAATTCACCTTCAGCTTTGAAGGCGAATTCAAATATATAAGAAAAAGAGCAGTGCGCTTGTGATACAAAAGGCATCTGCCAACCAGCTCCACAGGCAGACGAGCTCCGAGCCAGCTCCCATGTCAGAGGATGAAGAGAGCACATCCAGTTAGTCACAGTCAGAGAAACAGGACTACACTGGAAAACAGGCCAAGCTCCAACATCTAGAAACAAAGGTGTTGATGGCAGCAGCACAGCTGATATTTCTCTCCAGGATGGAGTCACAGCCAAACAGGAACAGACCAGATGAAGCTACTATGAGAAAAAGCAGAGAGAGCAGAACGTTAGAGATTGAACTAACAGATTCTGCAGAGTGGGAGAATAGAGATAGAATGATGAAAAAGGGGTCCCTATGTCCTCCAGCAGTCTAAGCCTATAGCAGCAGAACTATAGAGATAGCTCAGGATAACCTTTTATAAATACATGTTAATAAAATGATTCTATTTTGTATTTATTTTGATTCCTTACTAACTTCCACGCAACATATTTATGTTATTTTTCTATTTGAGAAGGAAAGCATAACATGAGAGGAATTAAATGCTCAAATTAAAACAATAAGTCAAATAGTCTTTATTTTAGTTATTGCAAATTCAACTTTTTTATTGTTTTTATTGAAGCAAATGGTAAGATAATCACAATAAGGAATACAATTTTTTTTTTTTTTTTTTTTTTTTTGCACATTCCACTTTTGGACAATCATCAATACTTTTGACTGAGAGGGGAAGTCATGGTACGAAAAATTGCCCAAAGGGGAAGACAGGTCAAAAAAGGTTGGAAAACACTGATTACAGTTTTTTCTGAATGCTTAAGCGCTAATCGTGATTCTTGTAGCACAATTTCTAAAACTATTAAAACGTATAGCAAAACCACTCACTGAGTTTGCGAAACTAAAAGCACAAACACTGCATTGCACTCAGTTTGCAATTTTGTACCACACATTTTGCAAAACTGTAGGCACCATTCACTGCACAACACTCTATTACCAAATTTCCAACACACTCCTAGCAAAATCATACACATGTATGGCTATCATTAACACTATTTTGCCAACTGTCTGGCACACTTTCACATGTGAAAACTGTTTTAGATAATTAGTTCACTTTGCAATCAGCCAAAGCACTATAAATAATAATTGATAATGACACCATCTTTCAAAATAGGCAATAAGCATTTCTTCATGAAGTCGTGTACTTGCACGCCACAGAATAAGAATGAAACAAATTTACAGAGTTAGCTACAAGCCAAAATGGTGTTGTTCACCATCATGCAACCATAGGCCCATACAACACTGCACACGTTATTGCATTTCTGGACACCTTACATGACATGCTTACTGTTCAGAGACCAGAGCATACCCAATATGTCATCATATGGGACAATGTTATCCTCATCAACAGGTAGCCCTTTTACAGACAATGGAGGAGGCATGTGGAGATATTGACCAGGCATCATGTCAGGCCTGGATGTGGACGAAATTTTGTGGCTGGACCTTGAAAGACGACATGATGTAGGCTGATTTTTTTTTTTTTTTTTGTGAAATTACTATTTTGTGTTCTGACTTTGTCTTGGTTTTGATGAGTGTGAATAGACAGCAATACTTGAAATTTGGATCCTTGTATGTTTACATGACACTATGACAAAAGTATGACCTCAAATTGACATCTGTACACAGAGAAAGAGAAAGCCAGATGTGTTTTGTATTCATACCATCAGTGTGTAGTTGGCACATTGTGTGCTTAGTAGATGATGGTTTGTGTTTACTGTTTGATACGAAAACACCATTTTTACAAAGGTGTGAAGAGTTAATCTAGCTGTGTTCGCTTTTGCAAGAGAACTACAGTGTTTTGCTAATTGGGTGAAAGGTTTTCTTATTTGTGTGTAGAGTTTTGCAAAAATAGCCAATAGTTACAAAAAAAGTGCTTAAGCAATCAGAAAAAACTAATAAATCTGATACTGTTCTGCATTTGGCTGCGTCCTCCTCCTCCAGTGCCTCTCTTTTTTTGTCTCTCTCCCTCTCTGCGCCTCCTTTCCTCCTCCTTTTACGATGCTTGTAGACCGATTCCATCGCTTCTTATCCTCACTGGCACCACCTGCTAGCTACACACATCACAGCAGACACCCATTCCTCCACACTCTGCTGCCTGTGTCTCTCTTCAGATTCTACTGGCCGAAGTGGCCTGGTCTGGTCTAGGGCCACTGAAAAAAAAAAGTTAACTGATTTTTAAATTTTATTTCAGTTTAATATGGGAAAAAAGTCAGGATTCTGACCTTTTTCTCAGAATTCTGACTTTTTTCTCAGAATTCTGACAGCTAACAAACATGTTAGCATCAAGCCGTAGCCATGTCTGTTTTAGAGACTAGCTCTCTTGTTTTAATGACCTTCTGCTCCTCCATTAATGAGGGGACCCCTCGGGCACGTAAAAAGTTGCCTTATTCCGTCATTTTCCACCAATGTGTCACTGGCCACCTCAAACAACTCACATCTTTGTCAGTGAAGCTGAGTGCTCCACATCTCTTCCTTCATGGTTCCCATCTACATTACAGTTTTTCTGGATTGTTTACACACATTTCTGAAAACATGCCTCGTATTCTCAGAACTCTACACACAAATCCAACAAACACACACACAATGGGCAAAACCCTTCAATTCTCCTGCAAAATGAAACTTTACATTCAAAACAGTTTTATCTCTTCAAAAAAGGCCATTTTGTGTTCAGATGACACACACAAACTATCATATGAACAGACAATTAAAAAAAGCATTTAAACACTGATGTGCTCAGTGTAAAACACCATTCTCCATTCATCATAATGACTTTTTGTTCAGTGTTACACTTACTACAGACATTAAATACATAAGTGCGTTGTAAAATATTTTAGAATATTGTTTTTATACTCAGAACACACAAATATACTGTAACAAACATGTTTTATTTTTCCCACAAAACAATGTACACAGTGTACATCCCAACTGACACAAAGTTGCACATACAGTGCAGAAGATTTTACTGTATACAGTTACAGTAATAATAAAAAACAAAATAAACTATGCTGCATCCTCTCTTCTGTTTCGGTCTGGCCACAGCACCTCATCTACATCACAAGCAATGTTTTCCCTGGCCAAGCAGCGGGGGAAATATCGCCTAGCATGGCGAATCCAGCCATGAAAAACATCAACTGCTATATCTCCACATGCGTCTTCCATAGCTTGGAAAAGGGGTATACGCGTTTCTGAATTTAGGTCGTACACTTTCCATCTCCAGGCAGAAAAAAATTCCTCAATAGGATTGAGGAATGGAGAATATGGAGGGAGATAAACAACTGAAAAGCGTGGGTGGTCAGTGAACCAGTTATGAACCAGAGCAGCCCGGTGGAAGCTTACGTTGTCCCAAATGACAACGTACCTGAGCTGCTCTGGGCCGTCTATCTGATCTGGTGGAATGAGTGTGTTGTGTAGGGTGTCCAGGAATGTGATCAGATGGGCAGTGTTGTAGGGGCCAAGGGTAGCATGGTGATGGATGATGCCATGGTCGGTCATCGCTGCACACATTGTGATGTTCCCTCCGCGCTGGCCAGGGACTTCAACAATGGCACGCTGGCCGATTATATTCCTTCCCCTCCTTCGTCTTTTTGTGAGGTTGAATCCAACCTCATCAATGAAGAAGAACTGGTGCTCCACTGCATCCACCTCCAGCTCAAGGACTCTCTGAAACACACATGACAATATCAGAAGTAGACATGGAGCGGTCTCTATTGTGAAGCACAATCATTATGATTACAATATAATAGAAAGAAATATGTATGATTTATACAATGTTGACAGTATGCATCAAAGGTGGGAATGTACTGTATAGGACGTACTTGCACATAGTTATATCGCAATTCTTTGACCCTTTCTGAATTGCGCTCAAATGGCACCCTGTAGACCTGCTTCATCCTCAGTTTATTTCTGTGCAAGACACGGTCCAGCGTTGATAAACTTACCCTATCAATATTTTGAAATATCTCATTGTTTTCTATTATTTTTCTTTGTATTTGCCGTAAGGTAATGGCATTATTTTCAAGAACCATGTTCATGATCTCTGTTTCCTGTTCAGGAGACAGAAGACGGCCCCGTCCACCTCTTGTTGGTAATCTTTCAGTTCTGCAATACAAAGAGTGCAATACTGTAAATACTGTGTAGGAATACATTTCCCAAATACTCGAAACACAATGTCCTACAGAACAGTCCACAGGTAATACTGTACTACTGTACTCATTGAGTACTGTATTGATATGCAGTACTGCAGTTTTGTAGTGAGAGTAGATTTCTTACCTATTCTCATTGCGGAAAGTCCGGATGATGGATGCTACAGTGTACCTGCTCAAATTTGGCTGTACTCTTTGCCCAGCCTCCCTCATTGTTAGGCCGTGGTTGACCACATGGTCAACCAAAGTTGCTCGGATCTCATCAGAAATGATTGTCCTTGGCCTTCCTCGTCCTCGTCCTCCCCATCGTCCTCCTCTTACTCTCACTCCTCTGGCTCTGGCTCTGCCTCTGTTTACAACATTGGCCTCCATTGCTCCAAAACAGAAGAGCTCACCTGTTGCCATTCTATGCTAAAGCTCTGATTGCTGAGTGGAAACATGTGTGTTAGGTGTTTGCCCATGTGAGGAGTCAGTGTGCATAGTAGGGAAATTAACTTTAGAGTTTTGAATAACAGTGTGTTCCTTGTGAAAACAAAAGATTTTCTTCATGACAATTGTGTGTAGAGTTTTGGAAAAAGTGTGTTTTAGAACTGCAATTTGAGTGTAAAGCAGGAATTGTGCTTGTAGTTTAGCAGAATTGGTTCAGGGGGTTGGTGCATGAGTTACATTTTGTGGTCATTGTGTTTCAAGTACCAATATTTGTGTGTAAACAATCGAGAAAAACTGTAAGATCCACTATTCTGAGATTAGAGTCAGAATTCTGAGAAAAAAGTATGAATTCTGAGAAAAAAAGTATAAATTCTGAGAAAAAGTATGAATTCTGAGAAAAAAAGTATAAATTCTGAGAAAAAGTCTGAATTCTGAGAAAAAAGTATGAATTCTGAGAGTAAAGCCAGAATTCTTCCGAAAAAAGTAAAAATTCTGAGATTAAAGTCAGAATTCTGAAAAAAAGTCAGAATTCTGAGAAAAAAAGTCAGAATTTTGAGATTAAAGTCAGAATTATGAGAAAAAGTCTGAATTCTGAGATGAAAGTCAGAATTCTGAGAGTTAAGCCAGAATTCTTCCGAAAAAAGTCAGAATTCTGAGAAAAAGTCTGAATTCTGAGATGAAAGTCAGAATTCTGAGAGTTAAGCCAGAATTCTTCCGAAAAAAGTCAGAATTCTGAGAAAAAAGTCTGAATTCTGAAAAAAAAGTCAGAATTCTGAGAAAAAAAGTCAGAATTCTGAGAAAAAAGTCTGAATTCTGAGAAAAAAGTGAATTCTGAGATGAAAGTCAGAATTCTGAGATTAAAGTCAGAATTCTGAGAAAAAAGTCAGAATTCTGAGATTAAAGTCAGAATTCTGAGAGTTAAGCCAGAATTCTTCCGAAAAAAGTCAGAATTCTGAGAAAAAAGTCTGAATTCTGAGAAAAAAAGTCAGAATTTTGAGATTAAAGTCAGAATTATGAGAAAAAGTCTGAATTCTGAGATGAAAGTCAGAATTCTGAGAGTTAAGCCAGAATTCTTCCGAAAAAAGTCAGAATTCTGAGAAAAAAGTCTGAATTCTGAGAAAAAAGTCAGAATTCTGAGAAAAAAAGTCAGAATTCTGAGAAAAAGTCTGAATTCTGAGATGAAAGTCAGAATTCTGAGAGTTAAGCCAGAATTCTTCCGAAAAAAGTCAGAATTCTGAGAAAAAAAGTCAGAATTTTGAGATTAAAGTCAGAATTATGAGAAAAAGTCTGAATTCTGAGATGAAAGTCAGAATTCTGAGAGTTAAGCAAGAATTCTTCCGAAAAAAGTCAGAATTCTGAGAAAAAAGTATGAATTCTGAGAAAAAAAGTCAGAATTCTGAGAAAAAAGTCTGAATTCTGAGAAAAAAGTGAATTCTGAGATGAAAGTCAGAATTCTGAGATTAAAGTCAGAATTCTGAGATTAAAGTCAGAATTCTGAGAAAAAAGTCTGAATTCTGAGAAAAAAGTCTGAATTCTGAGATTAAAGTCAGAATTTTGAGATTAAAGTCAGAATTCTGAGATTAAAGTCAGAATTCTGAGAAAAAAGTCAGAATTCTGAGAAAAAAGTCAGAATTCTGAGAAAAAAGTCTGAATTCTGAGAAAAAGTCAGAATTCTGGATCCAGGCTCAAAATGAGCACCTTGATATGTGCTTGAGAATGGCTTAGTCTCAGTTCAAACCCAGGTTTAAAGCCTTGCAGGGCAGCCTAAAGCCCACTGCCAACATTAAAACGGTCAGTTCAGGTGTTTCATAAAATATGGGAATCAGGAAATTGTCTTTATACCAAACTGAACGGTTGTTGTTCTCTACTTCAAAAAAACACTTTAGATTTTAAAATGGAAAAATTTTCTTTTTTTTTTTCGATTTAAAAATTCAATATATAACATGGATGCATAAACATCTGCTTTTTATTTCAGTGTTAAATTCTGTTTAAACTAACTTTTATAATGAAAAATGTCTCTGACATTATTTATTGGTTGATGATTTTCTTTATTCTTTATTCTGATTTTTAGATGCTTACTCCTGCTGTAAACGTTATTGAACAGTTCTCCACTGCACAAAGAACACAAGATCAAAATAACTCTCTAAAACACTATGGTTAGGTTGAACTGCATGGATAGATATGAAAGTGTGCGGCGGCACCATGCTCTTACTCTGAGCTACCGCCCTGCCCTGTCTGTAACGTCTGGACAGAGCGCACCTGTCCAGATGTTCAGGTGCGCTCCGAGCTACTAGAGATAAAGCCCCTTAATTAGCGGATGAACCCAAAATGCTTTTCTCTGCCATATTTCCTACTGGTTTCTGTCATTAGACTCTTGTAAGTTTACTATTCTGCTGCGGTGAGCGGGATACCACGCCCTAGCTTGGTTGACGTTAGCCTCGTGAGACCATCCTGATCTCGCGAGCTTTCAAGGTTTCACTGGCAGATCAGTCTGGAGACTCTCCGTTAAAGAAAATTTGGAGCCGTTCACCAAACGAACGTCCAATCAGCGTTGGCTTTGAGGCGGGTTGAGGTGTGACGCAACGAGAAGCGCGACAGTTCAGTCTAAAGAACATGGCGCCTTCAGCCGATGAAACTAGCGTTAGCTTGGCTATCGAGCAGGTTTTATCGGAATTAAAGAGTATTTCTTCACTGAAAGAAGAGCAAAACACTGCTCTGGAGGCTTTTCTCAGAGGAAAAGATGTTTTTAATCTTCTCCCGACTGGTTTCGGCAAGAGTTTGATCTATCAATTGGCTCCTCTTCGTCGTTGCTCTGTTAGTACGTCATATGCTTCGTTGATCTGATTGGTTTATTTGGCCCGTCTATCACCAACATAGGCCAATCAGCTAACCAGTATTTTCGCCCCTTCCCAAAATTACTTCAACGGAAGGAGTCAGGTTAGGTTGACGTTGCCATGACGATGTAACTTCCATGAATTTGTGTTGATTAGGCCTCAAAATAATTCAATTAGAATCCAAAAACATGTACTAGTATAACGGAAAAAATGTAAAATAATTTTCCAAAATATTCATAAGAAATGTATAAATTGTGGAAATATTTTTTTTAAATCTCCCTCTCGCCACCAGGGGGTGCTGCAGCATCCCCACTCCCAGTTGCCAACGTAAGGATCACAAACAGTGATTGTAAATGAGTAATTCCTACTTAAGAACACTGAGATTTATTACTTGTAAATTTGTTATCCAGTCACAAATGTGGGATTTCTCTTATAAATTTGTGATTCACAGATTTGTTACCCTTAGTTGCAAATTTCTGATTTATGACTGTATTCCTGTATTGCTGCCAAGTTGCAACTTTTATTCTTAATTTATGAACTATTATTTTCACAGATGAATCATCTGATGTCACAGAAAGTAACAAACGTTTTATTTTTTTCCATGTTTGACTTCAGTTTTTATTGAGGGTATTTTCACCCCATACCGTGAGGAAATTAGGTCATCTAAGCTTTCGTTCCTCTGTGTGTCAATCTGGCTCTAAGAACTAGACTTTTCATCTATAAGTAATAATTTCTACAAGTTTAAAGATTCATTGATGTAAAAATAGCTCATTTTTCGTGATGTTGTTATTTTATTTATGTAGAAATCATTAAACCTGCTGAAACTGTGTTGTTCTTCGTGGCTCTAAGCAGCAGCTGATGAGCAGGACGGGTTCTGTGATGAATGATGTTGAGCAGGTTGGCGTTCTGTTGGGTTCCTCTGTTCACCCTGCGGTTCGCTGATAGGGCCTCCTGAAGGATCAGCAGAACCTGCTGCTAACACGTGTCGACACGCGTCTCTGAATGTTTGATCACAGCCCGTCTGCTGACTGAGACTCAGTCTGTTTCTCAGGGATCCTCTAGGATTCAGGGAGAGCTGTGAACATGGAAGCAGAAGGATGGAGCCGGCCGGCCCGGGGAAACAGAAGCAGGCTCAGATTCATCTTCTATCGTGTCTCTTTCTCTGGGAACCGCTGTAGCTCCCAGATCTGCTGTGGTCCTGCTTCATTCCAGTGACGTTACGCTACATGATTGGCTGAACGTTGCCACATGATGTTAACATCCTGGTTGCCCTGACAACGATAATAACATCACGCAGTCGAGAGTATCTGTAGCGTTAGCGTGGCTAATGATGATCGCATTGACTCATTGACTCTTCAGCAATCCCTCACACTAAGCATGCTTGTAGCGACAGTGGGGAGGAAAAACTCCCTTTGAACAGGAAGAAACCTCCAGCAGAACCAGGCTCAGTGTGAGCGGCCATCTGCTGAGGCCCACTGGGGTTCAAGGAGACAGAAGCAGACATAGAAAAAGAAGCATAGATACAAAAGGCAACCGTCAACCAGCTCCACAGGCGACCCCGTCCAGGAAACACACAGCCAGGCAGACGAGCTCCGAGCCAGCTCCCATGTCAGAGGATGAAGAGAGCACATCCAGCCAGCCTTAGAAGGCGGTACTTTCCTTCCAGACTGAAATGATTGTTTTCTACTTTCAGCTTCTTTAGATCACAGATGAAATGTAAAATAACAGCAAATATAAGTAATAATATGTTGAGATTCCAGAAGAAATTTCATCCTTCAGAAACGGGTGCTACACAGTTTGTCCAAGTGGAGTTGCCATATTTTGGTGTCATAAGAAGGGGCGGGGCCCTGAGCAGACCTGGTACCTACACCGTTTCTGTTTGTTTGTTCGATGAAGCAGAAACCGGAGCCTCTGATTGGCTGCTCTCCCTGCAGGTGGCAATCGACTTCACGGCTTCTAACGGCGACCCTCGGAACAGCTGCTCTCTGCATTACATCCACCCATACCAGCCTAACGAGTACCTGAAGGCCCTGGTGGCCGTGGGGGAGATCTGCCAGGACTACGATAGGTGGGTCAGAACCGCGGCTCGGTGGGAGCAGCACTGCTCTCCTTCCTCTGGTCCCTAATAGATTTTTCAGGGAGATAGATGAGTCTAACTCAGAGATTGGTTTTAAATCGAACATTAAGAATTAAAATGGTTAAAAAATCCAACATCCTTGATTAATTTTTCGGTTCCACAGTGGAATAACGACACAACAAAATGCCCGTAAGCAACATTATCTGGGTGTTCTATTGACTGGACTGGTTAGTAGCAGCAACGTCCACCTTTCCCTCTTCCGTTCTTTGAAAGAACATGTTTATTTTCTGAAGTTTTTTCCGTTCTTCCAGCAGCTCTTCTTTCCTTTTTCTTTTCTGGAATCGGTTTTAGTGTAACATGATCTGACGTCTTGCGCACTGCACGGAGAAAGTGCTGCGCTCTGGGTCTCTGAGCAAGACCCTTAGCCCCGATTGCTCTCCGGGTGCCCCACGATGGCAGCCCACTGCTGAGATCAATTAAAAGTTCAATTATTAATTATTAAGTTCGGCCAAAATGGGAGATGATCTCCGTTGCTGGACATGAAGGAAACATTGCAAAAGAGTCAAATACATCAGACACCCTGATGTAAATTAACACAGGTTTCAGCATAACAACAGTAGAAAGCAAGAACACATGTCGTTACATTTACATTACATCTAATATAATATCTATCCTGTCTTATAAAACAAACTATAGGTTTAACTGTACTTCTAATTCAAACAAATCTATTGTAAAATTTAAAAGAAGTCAAAATTTGTAATCGATGACTTAGAATAGTTGTAATTATGTTCGAGATGCAGTCAGCCCGGCCACGTCGACCCCCCCCCCAGGTCTGTTCCGCTGTCATTGAAGATGCTTACAGAGGTCACAAAAGGTCAGCAGTCAGACTGGACTCCCGGCTCTGCTACAGTTTGATTCCTTTTGGAACCAAATACTTGTTTGTTTGAGGTGCTAAGTGGGTTAGCCGCAATAGGCTACTTCCTTCTTTACCTCCTGCACACCTGCGCAGCATCCAGAGCATGTGAGCGGAGCGTGGAGCGAGCCAGTTCGCCCCTCTGTTCTCACAACATCAATTAAAAATATTGGATTATAAAATTAGTGAAATAATATTTACTGAGTGGGGAGCGGGAATTGCACGGCGCTCCACTCGGTTCACGTGCTCCTGCAGCATCGTACCTCCTTTGCTGCGGTAATTAACAGGAAGGTCTTTATTTATTAGCAACCTTTGCAAAAACTAAAAGTAAAACACAAATAAATAATTTGGCAGCAGGACTCACTAGTCTATCAGGGTTTAGATTCAATAAAGGTTTCATTTGCTCCTTTACAGCTATTTGTTTGGGGGCGGGGGGTAAGAACCGGGTCTCTGACGTCAGAACCTTTTCTCTCTCCTTCAGTGATAAAATGTTCCCGGCGTTCGGCTTCGGCGCCCGGATCCCCCCGGACTTCAAGGTAACCCCCCCCGCCGCTCCTCCCAGCATGCCCTCTGCTCAGAGAAGCTGATCAGGGATCTGTGTCTCCTCACAGCGGGGGTCTGCATGTCCCCCTCCCCCCCCCCCCACGCCTCCTGCTGGCCGCTCAGTCCTGGACCGGATGCTGCATTCAAAGCAGTTCTGATTGGCTCCATTTAGGGCCCACAGCCTGGAATCTCTAAGCTTAAAGGCTGCAGAGGATCAGAGTGATTTTTATTTCCCTTCTTGTAGAATAAAGATGAATTAAAATGAGTGAAACCGACATGAATCCAACATCGGTCCAGAACCAGAACCGCCCTGCTCTCCTCTTTGATCAAATATCAAAAGCAGCTTCCTGTTTCTCCTCGCAGGTCTCCCACGACTTTGCCGTGAATTTTAACGAGGACAACCCGGAGTGTGCAGGTAGGTGCAGAAGATGCTCCAGGCTGTGAGGTGACCACAGGCTGGTGGCGTCCTGATCAGCGCTTCTAGATTCTACTTTTCTATGAACATTAATGACGAGGGATGAAATCAGAGGTGAAACCAGGAAGATGTAATGACCCCCCCCTCCCCCCCCAAAAAAACAAAACCTGAAACTGCATCCTGGTATTTCTGTCTCCATGACGACGACCTATAAGTCATGGATGCAAAGGACAGATCAGAGCTGCTGTCCTTCATTGATCAAACTGATGCTTTCATCTGCTGATGGCTCCTCTGTCTACATGCTGACCTTCTGGGTGATGTTTCCTCCCCCCCATCAGCCCCCCCTCCTCTGGGTAAAACTCATCATCAGCAAACGAGGAAAACTGATAAACTGGAGCTGGATGGAGATTTCACTGTAGAAGCAGAAACGTCAGTTTGAGGTTAAACAATCATCCAGAAGCTCAGGGATTTTTAGGCATTACTGCTTTTTTATTCTTTACAGAACACAAAACCAGTACTTATTTATGATATATTAAAGCTGTAGGGAAATCATATTTAAATGTCAAATCATTCTGGCTTAAACATGTATATAAATGTACTCTTTATCAGAACATATTGTCCCAAAATTTAGAAACTTTTTTATATATAAAAAAAAAAAAATCCTCTTAAATTGTCTTAAAATCTGTGAGGTTTTTCTCATTATCTTCTGCAGGCCAGTTAGTTCTACATCAGCCTGAACACCTAAATTTGGCCAATCATATATCAACGGTCATCTGTCAATCAATTTTTTTCGGTCATAGCATCTTCATTCATGTGTCGCAGCTAATATACGCAACGGTTGAAATCAGAATCCTTTCCTTTCCCATTGAGTTGCGTCCCAGTGTTCACGGGGATGGACGTCTGTGTCTTCGGCAGGCGTAGAGCTAACAGAACTGGCAGCGTTGCGAGGCAAGGGCTCAAACATGTACGGCTGGAAGCCTTCTACACCAAACCAAGCTTCTGCCGCCCTGGCGTCCTCTTCCACAACATCTTTGTCCCCGCTTTCCTCCTCTAAATAAAAAATGGATGACGGAGGAGACTCATCCACGACCTCCGACACTAAACTCTCCTCCTCTTGCATGTTTCCGCTGTCCATAGCGTTCCTTGACAGCGTCGTTTCTAAGTCACCAATTTAGCGCTACTTGGTCCCAATGGAATTTCCCATTGGGAACCTGCTAGCACTAAGATGCTAACTGGTTAGCAAGATGCTTCCGACAAACTGGCCACAACCAAACATACTTGCAAACCTCCTGCCACTACAATCCCGCCCCCTTGATAACCGACCAATCACATTCACTTTATTCACTCGTGTAAACGCGGGCACCACTCGGGAGAATTCTGAACTGCAGTCGTTGGAAAAGCTGCTTCTCTACGACTTTAAGTGGAAGTAGGCAGACCAGGTAATATAATTGATGTGGGATTGAAAGGATAGGGTGCGATCGAGGATGACACCCAGACTCTTTTGGGGGGACGGTGAGCTGGAGGAGATGTCAATAATAAGTGGGAAGCTGTCGGTTTTAGAAGTAGCTGATTTAGCGCCAATAAGGAGAACCTCATGTTTATTACTGTTCAATTGAAGGAAGTTGTTGGTGAACCAGGGTTTTATTTCAGAGATGCTATCTGTGAGGGAGGCAGGCGGAAGAGAAGACAATTGTTTTGCGTTGAGGTAGAGCTGGGTTTCATTGATCTCGCGAGCTTTCAAGGTTTCACTCGCCGATCAGTCTGGAGACTCTCCATTAAAGAAAATTTGGAGCCGTTCACCAAACGAACGTCCAATCAGCGTTGGCTTTGAGGCGGGTTGAGGTGTGACGCAACGAGAAGCGCGACAGTTCAGTCTAAAGAACATGGCGGCTTCAGCCGATGAAACTAGCGTTAGCGTGGCTATCGAGCAAGTTTTATTGGAATTACAGAGTATTTCTTCACTGAAAGAAGAGCAAAACACTGCTCTGGAGGCTTTTCTCAGAGGAAAAGATGTTTTTGCTCTTCTCCTGACTGGTTTCAGCAAGAGTTTGATCTATCAATTGGCTCCTCTTCGTCGTCGCTCTGTTAGTACGTCATATGCTTCGTTGATCTGATTGGTTTATTTGGCCCGTCTATCACCAACATAGGCCAATCAGCTAACCAGTATTTTCGCCCCTTCCCAAAATTACTTCAATGGAAGGTTTCCAGATGGCGGAGTCAGGTTAGGGTTTCATCGGCATAGCAGTGGAAGTGGATATTAAGTTTGCGGAATATAGTGCCTAGGGGAAGGTGGTAGATGATGAAGAGGAGGGGCCCCAGGACAGAGCCCTGAGGCACACATCAGGTGACGGGGAGGGGTGGATTGGATGTTCTTTAGTTGAGTGTAGCCAGAGAAGTAGAAAGTAACCCAGTCCAATGGAGTGTTATTGATGCCAGATACTTGTTGCAGTAGCCTGGTTTTGACCCGGTCCCTTTCGGTCCTTCAGGTATTCAGGGCGTGGTGGAGGCTTATCAGGCATGCCTGCCCAAGCTGCAGCTCTACGGTCCCACCAACATTGCCCCCATCATCCAGAAGGTGGCCAAGTCCGCCTCACAGGAGGTCCACACCAAAGAGGCCATGGTGAGCCTTGATCCGTTTGTTCCCTCCAACCAGTCTGAACTGGAACTGTGTTAAAATCCCATCTGATTCCTACTTCCTGACCTCAGGCCTACTTCATCCTGCTGATCCTGACCGACGGCGTGATCACGGACATGGCCGACACCAGGGAGGCCATCGTCCAGGCCTCGCACCTGCCCATGTCCATCATCATCGTGGGGATTGGGAACGCTGACTTCGGAGACATGCAGATGCTGGACGGAGATGACGGGATCCTGAGGTCCCCCAAAGGAGAGCCCGTCCTCCGGGATATCGTCCAGTTTGTCCCATTTCGCAACTTCAAACATGTGAGTTCTCCAAACACAAAAACTCCACGTTACAAAAGTTAATTATTATTTATTTCAAAAAATCATATTTCTAAATCTCTGAGGGGTTGTGACATGTAAGAGGTTATTGTAATATTATCTCTGACTCGTCTTTCATGATCCAAGATGGCCGCCCTCTAGGCATGTCGGCCAGCATCCAATGATGGCTCTACACATATGTCTATGGTTTGAACCACTTTCAGTTATTTATAGAGCCAGAGGAGAACCCACAGGGTTCCTTTCAGAGCTTCTACCTTGAAGAGCAAAGTGCTGGAACATCACAGCGTTTCCCTGAAGTTTGTGACGACTCCGAGTTTGGAAAGCAGTGAATCACAGAAACTTCACACTGATCAAAGCAGGCAGACAGAGACGGCTTTCCACTCCGCCTCCTGATCTTCGCTGCCCATCGCTTCTCCTCTAAACAGACGTTCGCTCTTTATAAACCCCGACAGAACGACACTCCGCTCTACAACATAATGAATATGTTTCGCTTCTGGGCGTAATCTTCGTGATGGATGTGGGTTTTTCTTTGTTTGCTCCCAAGAGGCAAAGAAATGGACTCTGACTGCAGAAGAAGAAGGCAGGGGGGAGTCATTTCCTCATCCAGGGAAGAAATGTCAAAGAGTGAGAAATGAATTTGGTTATAACTTATTTCAGCACATCAGCTGAGGGCGTATTTTCCTCATCAGGTCCTTAGATCAACTAAACTTCAACAATGAACAGAATGAATTTCAACATTAATCAATCGAAAGATAAAGCTTCCCTATAGAAAATCATCAGTAAGATGCTGGAAATCTGATGCAATCTGATTGACAATGCAGGATTATTTCTACATCAATCTCAACCAGGAGTCGACAACCTAAACTGTTCAAAGAGCCAAACTGGACCAAAATAACAGAAGTCAGATCTGTAAGGAGCCGCAAAAATGTGAAGGTCTGTAAAATGTAAATCTGTAAATGTACAGTATATTAGCCCACTGCAGTGGCTCACTTTGTTTCTATTTACTGCATGGAAAAACAGTCTAGCAACAAGTATTGAAACGTGAACAAGACCAGATAATATTCTTCAACTTATGAACAAAAATAAAAGTACATCCACGTTCTCATAATATAAACCCACTCAAAAACTGTGTCGCTTCCAGCAGATCTTTTTTCCCCACTGTTCTTACGTATAGTACGTACAAGCGAACAAAAAAAAAAACATGTTTAGAATTATAGCATGCAGGAAGCATTGACTTGACTAAGGAAGACTTCAGGAACGATGTCCTCCGGACAGTTGCACCATGATGGCCAGAACCACGTTTGGAGGAAACCTCCAGGAGGAGCTCAGCTAAAACACGTCTGACCAACTGTGAGGCACGGCGGTGGAGGAGTGATGACTTGTTTAGATCCTTACTGTCATTGGGCAGATTGATGTTCATCTGTAACCTGACTCCGCCAGATGGATTTGCTCCGCATATCCATCTAGTTGAAGTAATTTTGGGAAGGGGCGAAAATACTGGTTAGCTGATTGGCCTATGTTGGTGATAGACGGACCAAATAAACCAATCAGATCAACGAAGCATATGACGTACTAACAGAGCGACGACGAAAACATAACCACAAGCCAGGCTACTCTTGCCGAAACCAGTGGGGAGAAGAGCAAAAACATCTTTTCCTCTGAGAAAAGCCTCCAGAGCAGTGTTTTGCTCTTCTTTCAGTGAAGAAATACTCTGTAATTCCGATAAAACTTGCTCGATAGCCACGCTAACGCTAGTTTCATCGGCCTAAGCCGCCATGTTCTTTAGACTGAACTGTCGCGCTTCTCGTTGCGTCACACCTCAACCCGCCTCAAAGCCAACGCTGATTGGACGTTCGTTTGGTGAACGGCTCCAAACTTTCTTTAACGGAGAGTCTCCAGACTGATCTGCGAGTGAAACCTTGAAAGCTCGCGAGATCAGGATGGTCTCACGAGGCTAGTTCATCTGTCCAACGGCTGAAGTCTGGAGCAAACTGGGTAATAAGCAGAACCATGATCCATTAAACAGTAGTTTAGTAGCCAAGTTTCAGCCTGATCCTGCGTCCTGCGTTGCACGACCCCCTCCCAGTCAGGAATTGTAAGGTTGGGAGAAAATCAAACATGATTGAAATTCAGTCGGCCGTTGTAAGGCGGTCGAGGACAAATCCTGCTGTTGAAGCAGAACTACGAGCCGATTTACCAGAACCTCAAGAACTGTGCAAACAAGGGAGTTCTTCTTTTTCCAGACTGATGAGTCCAACCAGCGCCACCTCTCGCCGCTGAGTCCGACGTGTGGTTTTTAGACGTACAGTGTCAGCAGGTAGATCATCAGAGCATTGGGCCACACAGTGTGAGAACAAAGGTCGCGAGCTGTGAACTGTTAAAGCCCGTGGTTTTGTCCTAGAGTTTGAGCTGTAGCCGCATGCCAAGATTTAAAAAATTGCATAGTTTATGACCGGCTTTAGAGAATGAGGGTTCTGCAGTGGCCTAGTCAAAGTCCAGACCTCAGCCTGACTGAAATGCTGTGGCGGGACCTTCATAGAGCATCCAAAGACTTTGGAGGAGAACTTGTTCATATTAGATCCTGGTTCCTACAGGTTCTTCCTGCTGATGGGGGTTCTACCATCCTCTGGGTCCCAGGTGGAACCGGTCTTCCATCTAATTCTCAATCCTGTCTGTCCTCCTCAGGCGTCTCCAGCTGCTCTGGCGAAGAGCGTCCTAGCAGAAGTGCCCAACCAGGTGGTTGACTACTACAACAGCAAGGGCATCAAGCCCAAAGTGCCCAGTGAATACCAGTCTTCCAGGCCGTTCGGGCCCTAAGCTCCGCCTCCACAGCGGCCCAGCAGAAGCACCTCATGAGAACTTCACCAAATGTTTACTGTTTCATGTTCTTTGTTGAAGCGGACGCTGAAGGTGACACTGCTCAAACGTCTTTGCAGTTTCACTCGGTTCTTACAAGAAAGTTTTAACAGAAGGAACTTTTTAGAACCCTCTTGGTTCCTGGTTTTCCTTCTGCTACTTCAGTACCTGAACTTTCATGATTTCAAATAAGTTAGCTAAAGGTAGCTTTCAGATGTCATTGTTAGATTTAGAGCATTTCTTTGATGGAGGATCCTTCTGTGGCTCACTGCTCTCTAAGAACCATATAGGTCCAGAGTCAGTTCAGTCTGGAGAAAAGGTTCAGGTAAGTTCTCAGCTGTTCACTTTACTGTAGGAAGGACCCTTACAGGAAAGTGGGGTTGGGAGCAAGTGGAGGGTCACAACGTTGTTTTCCTCCAACTTCTCCTTGAGAGTTTAATCCTTTCATGCATAGTGATCACTACTGTCTACAGCTATTTAAAATGTTTTTATATATACCTTAAATTTTGGGCAGGTCTGCATATAGTCCAATCTAGTGGAAGCTATTGCATCGTTGCATACAGAAAATTCAAATTTGTTGATCATTGTAATGGAAAAAAACAACAACACAGAGACAGGAGAATTTAGAGAAGCCAGTTAACCCTAAGGTCTGGTTATCCTCCCGCAGCAGCCTGTCGCAGACATTTTTGATTTATGCCCAATATTAAAGCGTGGTCTTCGCTGTTATTCCACGCCACAACGCCAGAGGGCCAATCAGGAACTAGCTGTGGGTCTAGATACGGCCGAGGCGGTGAGGAAGTAGGGGCAAGTTTGTGCGACAACGGAGGGACATGAGGGCCAAAAAGAGCGGGGATCCAGGTGGAAAAAGGGTCCCAGCATTCTCGCACACCTCGCTCTGCTAGCTGCTCCATCTTCACCAGTCGTTTTCCACAATGGCGGTTACAAACAAAACAAGTCGGTAAGGAACCAAACAGGAAATACACATAGTGTAGAGCGGATGTAGATTTGACCAATCAGAGGCCTCCTGTTTGTGGTCACCTACAATTTTGGAGAGGTGCACCAGAGTGTCTGCAGAAGGGGCGGGGCATATTTGCGTTAACTGCGACGCACGCAGACGACCTAGTTTATGAGTATAAATCATAGCCTGGGTGCCATTCCGAACTTAGTCCCGCCCACAACGTTTGAGGTCGGGAAGTTCGGTCTGGCATTGCTCAACAGTATCGCGAGTATGCTAGCACAATATCTGGCGGGCCAATCAATTTGTCAGGGCGGGCTTTATACGATGATGGACAGTTGATCAACAGTAACGTAATCAACCACGTCACCAAAGCGCGCTTGGGTGACAACAACAATGGCTGCCGCTGGAGATTTGAGGTGAGTAGATTCTGCTATTAGGTCTGTTCTAGAAGATATCGACAGCAAATTAATTTTAAAAGAGGAACAGAAAAACGCGATCAAGGCATTTGTTGAAAAGAAAGATGTTTTTGGCGTCCTTCCTATGGGATTCGGCAAAAGTTTAATTTATCAGCTGGCTCCCTTGGTCGCTTAACATACGTCACGCACTCCGTTGCTCTTATTGGTTGTAGGTCTATCCAATTGAGTGCAGAGGCATTTTCTTTCCTGGTTCGTTCGAAACACGCCCCATAATCACAGCTCTATGGAGCAGTATCAGACTCATATTCTGACTAGAGTTGAGTAGGACTACGTCAGGCCATATAAATCAGCCTAACATTCATGTTTTTGGACTGTGGGAGGAAGCCAGGGGACCCGAAGGGAACCCATGAATGCAAACTCCATGCAGAAAGACTGCGGGCCGGGAATAAAACCAGGAACTTTCCTGCTGCAAGGCAGCAGTGCTACCCACTGCGCCACTGAGCAGCCATGCCAAGTGAGAGACTGCATAGAGGCAACGCACATTACAACTGTAAAGCTAAATTACTACTATATTTCCATGCAGCTACTTTGTTGGTATATTGATATTTTTTATGGTATAAAATGAATAAAGTACACCTGAGTGGACGGATAAATGTTTCTTTATAGAATATAGATAGAAACTACATTTTTTTTCAAACCTTGTTTTCCATTCCTAAGGATGTTTAAAAACACGTAGTAAACATATCCTTATAGAGTTTATCATAATTTATGATACACGTCCTGGAAACTTTTTAAAACCAGCCAAAAAAAGACACCGACCTTGAAAGTCTTTAAAATTTTTCTTAATTTTTTCTTTTGCCTGCGTTGCCTCTATGCAGTCGCTCAGCTAACGTGCGAGACGCCCTGGCGCTGCGATCCTGAGTCACATAACTCATCCGGTTAGCCAGTAAATACCAAAAAAATGCTTATTACAGGATTCCAAATCAAAATGTTTTTTGTTATCTTGGTAAGAGTTTGGTTTGTTTAATAGAAACTTTTTTCTGTGGACTTTAATTTTACGTTATTCTTACAATCAAGACACTAACCTTTAAAAAAGCACAGTTGGCTGTTAAATCTGTACTTTTATCACTGTTAGCCACATTCAGGATGAAATGACTTAATGCTACAACATGCTTTAAGCAGCAGAAGCAGCCGTTTTACATGCAAAGTCAATGGTTGACATGCATGAAGGTACATCAAAAGGTCCTGCAGCAACTATAGCAGCAGGACCAGCAACTCATGAGCATCTGAGGCACACGACGACAACACATGACCAGCACGCCGCCGAGAAAACCGCGAAAGATGAGAAGTTGATCGAGGCGATGTGCGTGACACTATATTGTTAAAGTGGAACATCTATGATTGGTAGTGGGAAAATCTATTCTTTGCAGCAAAAACACAGTAACAAGTAAAGTAAAGCATTTATAACTTTTGTGCAAACAAAAAAAAAGTAAACCTTATCTTTTAAATTCTGGAGGTAGCACACATATAATCCATGTCTTTGTCAGAATTCAAATGAGCGATTTTAATCTAGATTCATCTAGGTTAATTCCAGGATTACAGTGAGATTAATTTAGATTTTAAAAATTAATCTATGCCCCCCAACTATTTAAAGTGAATTAATTATCTTTATATTTATAAATACAACTAAAGTAAAATAGTTCAGATGTTGAGAGGACCGCGGCAACCAGCTGACCACCGAGGCTAACTGCAGATGGGCTAATGTTAACATTAGCCCATCTGCAAGGGCCAGGGCTAACGTTAGCCCGTCTGCAGCAGCCAGGGTTAACGTTAGCCCGTCTGCAGCAGCCAGGGCTGACGTTAGCCTGTCTGCAGTGGCCAGGGCTAATGTTAGTCCGTCTGCAGCAGCCAGGGCTAACGTTAGCCCATCTGCAGCAGCCAGGGCTGACGTTAGCCCGTCTGCAGTGGCCAGGGCTAATGTTAGTCCGTCTGCAGCGGGCAGGACTAACGTTAGCCCGTCTGCAGCAGCCAGGGCTAACGTTAGCCCGTCTGCAGCGGCCAGGGCTAACATTAGCCCGTCTGCAGCGGCCTTGGCTAACGTTAGCCCGTCCGCTGCGGCCAGGGCTAACGTTAGTCCGTCTGCAGCGGCCAGGGCTAACGTTAGTCCGTCTGCAGCGGCCAGAGCTAACGTTAGTCCGTCTGCAGCGGCCAGGGCTAACGTTAGCCCGTCTGCAGTGGACAGGGCTAACGTTAGTCCGTCTGCAGCGGCCAGGGCTAACGTTAGTCCGTCTGCAGCGGCCAGGGCTAACGTTAGCCCGTCTGCAATGGCCAGGGCTAACGTTAGCCCGTCTGTAACGGCCCTCTCTCTGCATAGCCGTGTGTGAAGTACCGCTGGCTCTGATGGAGGTTTGATTGCTTTATTTGGCAAAATGTTCATTTGATTTGTGTTTATCTGACTGTGTTCATTATTATTCTGCCACCAAATGAAAAAAAAGTCATAATTTATTATTATCTAAAGATAATTAATAACAGGAGGTGAAATGCAGCTCCAGACTAGCTTTGAATGTGGTGATGTCATCAGTAGCCTCTGAGTCCAGACTTTCCTGGGTTCTTCTCTAGAACAGACTTGGCGAGAACACGAGTCCATACTCGCGTTCTAGTGAATTGAGAATCGGCCTCAGTTTAATGTGCTTTTAGCGGTTCTCCACTCTGTGTTTGTTACATCGGTCTTCAGGGATCACTGGTTGAAATGCTTTTGAACATCTGCTTTAGAGGTATCAGTCTGTCAAAGAAACTAAAAGTTTTATTTGGGTTCTTACCGTTGGACCACATTAGAATTGGTGCAGTAGCACCGCCTGGCACCTAGGAGTCACTGTTGCTACTCAGTGATGTTTTTGGTACCGCGCAACTAAAACTCCAGGTTTATTTACTGAAGCAGATAAAAATCTTTAAGGAACCTTTTGCTACCCCATTATTAATCCCCACAAAATAAAGTTTAAAATAAACATCTTAGTGAAAAAGTGTTCAGATTCTAATTAGATAAATTATTAATTATTTACAATTAATTTAAATATTTATCTAATGGATAATTTAAGTATTAATTAGACAACTCCCTTGAAAAATTCACCATTAAACAATTAGATGTCACCTTAGGTAATTAAAATAGATTTAAAAACATTTATTATTGAATAATTACATTTTATTTAAAATTAGTAAAAAAAATTAATAACTGTACTTTATTTTTCTACCAATTATCCTGGCTGAACCAGTCCTATAGTTCAAGTACTTTTAGGATAATCCTTCTGTAGCAGAACCGGGTTTCCATCTTTCATCCTCCTGCCTAAGAAGTTCTGGGTTCAGAACATTTAATGTGAAAATGTGAAGTGTAGCACCTTCAGCGTCTGCTGTGCATGCAGGCCCGATGCCGGCTGAGCAGATCGTCTTCAGGTGATGTGAAAAGCACACAAACACGACCGTGACCAATCCAAACGCTGCTTCCCTGCAGACAGCATGCCATGCAGGGAACCAGCAGCAGAAGGAATGTATGAACCCTCCTCCCCGCTCCTCCTCCTGTTTTTATAAGGCTATATTCAAGTTTTGCTACATTTTTTGTAAAGTTCGTATTATTGTAAAGCATTTTGGATCCGTGTCAGATGAAAACGTGAGCTGCCTTCAGAGATGTTTGCATCCTCTGCTGTTTTTGTTTTGTCTTTCAAACACTGAGGCAGGTGCATGATGTGTTTGTTGTTTTGCATGCAAATCTCCATGCAGGACCTCCTGGTCCCTGTGGCTCCTGGTAGATTTCTTGGTAGTGAGTAAAATGAGGTGTTTCCAGTGACGAAGCTGCTCTACTCTCCAGCATGTTCACATGTAAATGAAATGATGTGAGTAGATTAAGAGCACAAATTAAAATCTTTAGAGTATGGTGATAGATTTTGGCCTCTATGTGTGATCAACACCTGTCCTTTCTTTTCACTTCTTTTGACTAAAGTAGCCATGGCGACAAATTGGTTTTGAAATTATTGGGGGAAAAATGCTAAACCAATTTGAATAAGTTGAATAAAAGTTTCAGAAGTAAATTATGTCAATGCAAATGTTGGATATCTTAAAAGTAGTTTTTTTTTCTTTAATTTTCTGTATTAATTTAGTTTTTTAGGTCAATTTAAATGAATGTAATACTATCCAAAATTCTGTTCTACAGATTTTGCACTCTACACTTATAAGTGTAAAGTGCACTTATGGAGTAAATTTTGTTCCATTATTGCTGCAGAGAACACTATGGTAGATAAAAAAAAAAAGAAAAAATGCAAGGACTAAACTTAAAAAAAAATGTTTTTTTTACTAAATTTTGAGAGTACATTTATTTTCTCTGATTTAGCTGTTTTTGTTTTTTCAAAAATTTATATATATATATTTCACAGAATTGTAAGTTTCAAGGTTAATTTTTCAAATTGTCTTTTAATTTTTTTTTTATAGAAGTTATCAATAAAAAATCTTTTCTCAAATTTCTTTACCACAGATCCCATTTATACGGTGGCTGAGAAGTGCAAAACACATTTACAATTCAAAAACACATTAACAAATAAAAAACAAAATAACATTTTTAAGAAACAAAATTAGATTTTATGAAACAAATGTATTTTTGAAAAAAAAAAAAGTAAAAATTTTTAAAAACAAATTTACATTTTAGGAAACAAATTCACATTTTAAATAAGTTAGATTTTAGGTGAGAGAAAGTTTTTTTTTTCTCTTTTGTATTTTTTTTTTTCTAAAATGAAACTTTCTCTCACCTAAAATCTAACTTATTTAAAATGTGAATTTGTTTCCTAAAATGTAAATTTGTTTTTAAAATTTTAAACTTTTTTTTCAAAAATACATTTGTTTAATAAAATCTAATTTTGTTTCTTCAAATGTTATTTCTTTATTTGTTAATGTGTTTTTGAATTGTAAATGTGTTTTGCACTTCTCAGCCGCCGTACATTTAAGCCTGACCTAACATCCTGCAGAGCCGATTCTTTACTAGAGCTCCATTCACAGAAAATGCAGAAGTAAAGAGGGAAAAGTTTGCAAAATAGAATTTAAAAGTAACGCAGTTTATAAATAAAAATCTCAAATAAAATCTAAAAAAGAAACTAAATAAATAGAAAACTTTATTGGCTGAAGTTTTGCATTCACACTATAAATCAGCCATGGCCCTTTTTTTTTATTGAGAAGTTTTTCAAAGATAGAAATTTTGAAACACATTTTCTTTGAATTTCTCTCCATAGGTTCAGCCTCAGACCAGCCTGATCTGTGTTTAAAAAAAGGCTTTTCTGTTGAGTAGGGATGAAACAACCGGATTAATGGTGATTAATACATTTTTAAATAATTAGCAGATAATTTAGTAATTGATTAATCATTAAATGAGGTATAGAGACTCTAAAACCGGCCTTAAACTGACAGATTGACTCACTTAGAGCAGTAATTATATCAAGCTTGTAAAAAAATGCATAAATAATTTGACCTTAAGTTTTGCTCTCTCCAGAACGCAAGAAGTGGAGAAGTTTTAGTTTCACTAGAAAATCTTTTCTAAGGAACCTTTTGCTATGTTATTATTAATTGAAAAAAATAATCTACAGATTATTCAATTAGCAAAATAACCGTTAGTTGCAGCCCTACTGCGGAGGCATAGCTCAGTATTTTGAAGTTTGAAATAAACTTCTTAGTGACAAAGTGCTGAGATTATAATGTTCAGACCAATCGTCCATCCGTCCATCAGAGTTTGGAGCTCAGAGACGTTCCTTTAATCCACGGTTAGCGGACCGACTGAAACACGGTTTGCTGCAGCGCTCCTGCTAAAAAAGAAGAAATCCCATCAGCAGGTGTTACTGAAAATCTGGAGGTTGAATCATTTTCCATGAACCTCAAGTTGGAGCAGCGGATCATCAGAAGGTAGATGCTGTTTAACGAGGAGGCCTTCAAACTACCCCAATTTGTTTTCTCTCCATTTTATCTTTTTCGCTGATGTTTGACTTTTCTTTCTCCGACCGATGAATTTCCGTCATTTTAGGCACTTTTGTCAAAGATGGAGGACAGGTGTTGTGTCACGTGGTTTATATTTGTATTAACATGCAGTATTGTGTGCAAAACAATGAGAAAATGACTTTGAATAATAAAAAAGTTTTATGAGGAAGCTCTGAGTGTGTCTGGTTTCAAAACCCCCATTGTCTAGCTTTTGCTCAGCCTCGAGGTTCTTCTCCGAACCTGCGGCTTTACGATCAACCGAAAGCTGTTCCGCGCAAATATATTGCAATATAATACATCTGATGAAACGGTTTTTATAAACTTTTTTTTATATAAAGCATTTTAAATTCCATGATAATCACAGTTAATGGATTTTATTGCCAATTAATTTAAAAGATAACGATTAAATGACTTTTTATAATTTTTAATGACCAACGAAAACCCTGGAAACAAGCAAAAATGACCGTAGATCATCCCGCCGTACTCTTTATGCGGCAAGAAGGAAGAGAAAGTAACTGAGAAAAGAAAAAAAGTGATAAGTGGAAGAAGAAGAAAGGCTGCATCAGGGCAGCTTTTACCAGGTGGAAATAAGTCATGAAGGGGCGGGGCTTCAAAAACACACAGGCCAGCATTCTGCTGAAGGGTAAAATGTCTTAAATCAAGCGTATTTACCCTTCATTTTAGTAGGTAAATGGGATAATTTGCCAATGGAGTGAATATTTTTACTCTTAAAATAAGAGTATTAGATAATATGCACTTGAAATAAGACAATGCGGTTGCTTTTTCTTATTTTAAATGTAAATTGTCTTGTCCCATTGGCAAAGTATCTCACTTACCTCCTCAATACAAGAACAAATGCACTTAGTTTAAGAAAAAGTTACTTATTTAGATTTCCATTTTTTGCAGTTTATTTGGGCATAATCATAGAAACAGGGTAACGATGTCCATGAACTAGTCTGTCCATCCCAGCAGAGATGGTTGGTTAGTTTTTAGCACACTGGACGAGTTAATGTTGCCTCATCACGCAGAAAGGTGCAGCGGCTCTGGTTTTTTGCTCCAGCTACTCCAGAAATGGCATATTTTCCTAATATGGTCTCTGTCATCTGTTCTGGCCCCGCCCCCTCCTTTTTGCTGCAGCGAGGTCTTGCTTGTTGCAACAGTTATAAGTCGCAAACCACCGTAGCTGTTAGCTGTTAGCTCTGGCTTGGTACCAAACACATGGAGGACATAACTGACTTACTGGCATCAGTGAAAAGATAATAATGTCTGAGTTTGCACCTCATCCCCTGACGGGACAACAGAACTAGTGCATTAAGTTCTTGCTAGTTTGTCATTCATTCGAAGCGCCACTAGATGGGGGTAAATCTTACATACTGGGTCTTTAAATGTTTTAGTTTGTCAAGCAACTGATCAGAGGAATTCTGCTGTTATAAAACAAATTTATGCTTTTAATAATTTATCCACAAAAAAACAACTAATAACACAAACAGCATCACAGTAGAAAAAAATTAATTCAAAATAAAACATTTTAATTTATAGAACCACAGTCAGATTCCCAGGAGGCGGAGCTTATGAGTAACTAAATCCATGTCCTGCCGCTTTTCAAGCTAATTGCAGCTTTTCTATAAAAAGATGGTGATAAAAAAACAAACAAAAATAAAAAATCATGTCTCTTTATTTTGTGGTTTTGACTGAAAGTTTTTAATCCTCAACACAGAAGCTGGCAACTGTTTTTGTCAGCGTTGAGTGTAGGTTGGGCGAGGCTCTAAATGCAGGGATGAGGGAGGCAGACAGGAGAGGAGTTCTTGCAGATTTAATTAAATAAAAAAAGGCAACAGTATCAAAATCCAAGAACAAAATACAGGAAACCAAAAACCAGGTGAAAACACACATGAGAAGCCAAGAAACCAGCACTGAGGAACTGCAGAGGAGGTGTATATATGGGGGACAGAACAAAGAATGGGCTAATGAGCTAATAGGGAGCAGCTGTGGATAGAAGTAACTAGAAGGGAGCAAGGAGAAAGGAGACAGGTACAAGAGTATGGATCTAGATCAGTCTTAATTTTCACAAATACACTTATGTGATTCATGCAGGCACAAGACAAGAGTGCTTTTATGTGATTGGCTTATACAAGGGAGCTTTGGGATTGGTTGCAAACCATTCCCTGTTTAAACAATGCATGAGTGTATCGAGGCAAAAATTCACACACAAACAGTGAAGTTTAAAGACAACTGTTTTTTTTTTTTTTTGTATTTATAATTGTTAATGGACCAGAAATACTTTGGTGAATCTTGTGCTGTGCATGCATGAATCACATACACTCACCGGCCACTTTATTAGGTACACCTGTCCAACTGCTCGTTAACACTTAATTTCTAAGCAGCCAATCACATGGTGGCAACTCAGTGCATTTAGGCATGTAGACATGGTCAAGACAATCTCCTGCAGTTCAAAGCGAGCATCAGTATGGGGAAGAAAGGTGATTTGAGTGACTTTGAACGTGGCATGATTGTTGGTGCCAGAAGGGCTGGTCTGAGTATTTCAGAAACTGCTGATCTACTGGGATTTTCACGCACAACCATCTCTAGGGTTTACAGAGAATGGTCCGAAAAAGAAAAAACATTCAGTGAGCGGCAGTTCTGTGGGCGGAAATGCCTTGTTGATGCCAGAGGTCAGAGGAGAATGGCCAGACTGGTTGGAGCTGATAGACGGGCAACAGTGACTCAAATAACCACCCGTTACAACCAAGGTGGGCAGAAGAGCATCTCTGAACGCACAGTACGTCCAACTTTGAGGCAGATGGGCT
Organism: Cyprinodon tularosa; assembly: GCF_016077235.1. NCBI lineage: Eukaryota > Metazoa > Chordata > Actinopteri > Cyprinodontiformes > Cyprinodontidae > Cyprinodon > Cyprinodon tularosa. The sequence continues at coordinate 91,797 of NW_024038080.1, forward strand.
ACAGCAGCAGAAGACCACACCGGGTGCCACTCCTTTCAGCTAAGAACAGGAAACTGAGGCTACAATTTGCACAAGCTCATGGAAATTGGACAATAGAAGATTGGAAAAACGTTGCCTGGTCTGATGAGTCTCGATTTCTGCTGCGACATTCGGATGGTAGGGTCAGAATTTGGCGTCTACAACATGAAAGCATGGATCCATCCTGCCTTGTATCAACGGTTCAGGCTGGTGGTGGTGGTGTCATGGTGTGGGGAATATTTTCTTGGCACTCTTTGGGCCCCTTGGTACCAATTGAGCATCGTTGCAACGCCACAGCCTACCTGGTTATTGTTGCTGACCATGTCCATCCCTTTATGACCACAATGTACCCAACTTCTGATGGCTACTTTCAGCAGGATAATGCGCCATGTCATAAAGCTGGAATCATCTCAGACTGGTTTCTTGAACATGACAATGAGTTCACTGTACTCAAATGGCCTCCACAGTCACCAGATCTCAATCCAATAGAGCATCTTTGGGATGTGGTGGAACGGGAGATTCGCATCATGGATGTGCAGCCGACAAATCTGCGGCAACTGTGTGATGCCATCATGTCAATATGGACCAAACTCCCCGAGGAATGCTTCCAGCACCTTGTTGAATCTATGCCACCAAGAATTGAGGCAGTTCTGAAGGCAAAAGGGGGTCCAACCCGTTACTAGCATGGGGTACCTAATAAAGTGGCCGGTGAGTGTATATGTATTTGTGAAAACTGAGACCAATCTAACTCCATACAAGGGAACAACAGAGAGTAACTCAAAAAATGCAGCACAGCTTAAAAATAACACATCTAAAGTAAACAAAAGATCAACAAAATAGAATGACATAGATAACTGAAAACCGGGCGTAGGTTTGCATAGGGACCATAGGGACATGTCCCTACCAAAACTTTGGACGGACCTACATGTCCCTATACCAACAGTTAGATGTTAATACCATGTTTATCATTTACAATACAGCGTTGTTGCAGCAGCAGAGGAGTTCTGGAATGGGGACAAAAACATGTTTTATCTAAAATGGAAAATGTTTTTTTTTTTTTTTACAATTTTGGTATAATTCCTGCTCTAAGTTGGTCGCTCTGTGAGCTGAAGACATCTTTTAAAGTCTCGATACTCCATAATGATCAATCCATTACTACATTTGTTGAAATTATTTCAATAATTGATTAATCCAATGAATTGTTTCAGCCATAAATAAAATACATGAAATGGGTTAAAAAGAGTAACTACAGCCTAGATGTAGAGCTTGTAGAGTGAAGTTATTATATTAAAATCAGTTTCTCTTCTATTTCCAGTGCTAATGTAAATACAATACATTTATTTAGCGTCCCTTGAATCTATTATTTTGTTTTGTTTTAATGATACAAAGAGAACATTTAAAAGATAAGAGTGGGTTTACCTCTGCACAATTCTATATCTTCAAAAAAAAAGTATAAATCCGCATAAAGCGAACATATTTAGACTATATTCTGTTAAATAGGCACAGATTTACCTAATGTCTTCGGTTATTTCAAATGCAAACCTTTTCAAAGTGGAAAAAAGTCCTAATTCCTCATCATCAGAGCCAGTAAAGCGTCAGTCATTCATAAACAGCATCTAGTTTGTGTAGTGCTTATAAAATTTGTATAAATGTAGCAAGAAATGCTGCTTTTCTCTTTAAACGAAATTCACCCTGATTTTCACGTCAAGCATAAAAAAACGAGCGTGCATGTTTTAGCATGGGACCAATGACATCAGACCAACAGTGTCCCCAACAAAGTTGAAATCAAACCTAAACTCTTGCTGAAAACTAAAAAAAAAATGTAAATAGAAGGCAAATGGGGAGAACCATCACAGGAGAAGGCCCCAAACAGAGCCCTGAGGAGCCTCGCATATAACAAAGTACCGATGATGAAGATGATGTGACTCCACTTCCAGCCTCAGCCTCAGTCTGTGGGTGAAACGTTGCAGATGTTCTCATCCTCCATGTTGGAGCGACTCTGCAGATTAAAGGCCGCCTCTGACCCACGCCGCTGTTGGTTCCTCCTGCTAATTAACGCGGGTTCAGCAGGTCTGTAATTGCCTCAGCGGATGACAGCAGATGACGCTTCGGCTCTGATGAGGAGGTTAATGAGGAGCAGCCAATCAGATCCCAGCGCTGCAGCAGCTCTCTGAAAACATCGACCTTCTCCTCAGATTGGTGACTTCTGGGTGTAGAAATGTGAGCCAGTTTGTTCCGTTTCCTGGGAAACCATACAGAAACCAGTGTTCAAACTATTAAGGTCAAGTTAAGTTAGTCCTAACAGGAAGTTAGGTTTTTAAATGTTTGCTCCTCATCTAAGAAAAAAAATAAATAATCAAGTCATTGATAACGACAGAAAGGAAAGTCTGAAAACTTCAGTAATGTTTAAGTTTCAGAGTCAAAGGGCTTTAAAAAAACATTTTAATGGGTTTTAAAAAAGGATTTCAGCACATTTAAAAGTTTGCTTGGAGTTTTTTTCCCC